>NC_083766.1:0-71965 GCF_963514075.1 Conger conger | reverse complement strand
GGTAGCTGGGAAACCCATATTTTGCATTTATAATTTTCTGGGTTTTTTATTTTTTTTAATTTTTTTTTTAAACAAAGTATCCTGTTCTGTTTCAGTTACATTTCAAATGTGATTACTGCTGTATGTTTTTTAAATATATGACCTCATATTATTTAAAGGATAATACTTGTTTCTAAACAACATTAATTTTGTGGTGTGTGTGTGTGTGTGTGTGTGTGTGTGTGTGTGTGTGTGTGCGTTCTAGGTGCGGAACGTGGGTAATGGGATGTGTGTGGAGAGTAAGCACTTCTCCTCGGGGTCGCCCATCCGGATGGAGACGTGTCTAAAGGGCCGGGGCGAGACAGGCTGGACTCACGGGCAGGTGAGAGACAGGCTGGACTCACGGGCAGGTGAGAGACAGGCTGGACTCACGGGCAGGTGAGAGACAGGCTGGACTCACGGGCAGGTGAGAGACAGGCTGGACTCACGGGCAGGTGAGAGACAGGCTGGACTCACGGGCAGGTGAGAGACAGGCTGGACTCACGGGCAGGTGAGAGACAGGCTGGACTCACGGGCAGGTGAGAGACAGGCTGGACTCACGGGCAGGTGAGAGACAGGCTGGACTCACGGGCAGGTGAGAGACAGGCTGGACTCACGGGCAGGTGAGAGACAGGCTGGACTCACGGGCAGGTGAGAGACAGGCTGGACTCACGGGCAGGTGAGAGACAGGCTGGACTCACGGGCAGGTGAGAGACAGGCTGGACTCACGGGCAGGTGAGAGACAGGCTGGACTCACGGGCAGGTGAGAGACAGGCTGGACTCACGGGCAGGTGAGAGACAGGCTGGACTCACGGGCAGGTGAGAGACAGGCTGGACTCACGGGCAGGTGAGAGACAGGCTGGACTCACGGGCAGGTGAGAGACAGGCTGGACTCACGGGCAGGTGAGAGACAGGCTGGACTCACGGGCAGGTGAGAGACAGGCTGGACTCACGGGCAGGTGAGAGACAGGCTGGACTCACGGGCAGGTGAGAGACAGGCTGGACTCACGGGCAGGTGAGAGACAGGCTGGACTCACGGGCAGGTGAGAGACAGGCTGGACTCACGGGCAGGTGAGAGACAGGCTGGACTCACGGGCAGGTGAGAGACAGGCTGGACTCACGGGCAGGTGAGAGACAGGCTGGACTCACGGGCAGGTGAGAGACAGGCTGGACTCACGGGCAGGTGAGAGACAGGCTGGACTCACGGGCAGGTGAGAGACAGGCTGGACTCACGGGCAGGTGAGAGACAGGCTGGACTCACGGGCAGGTGAGAGACAGGCTGGACTCACGGGCAGGTGAGAGACAGGTGAGAGACAGGCTGGACTCATGGACAGGTGGGAGACAGGCTTTTTTTTTGTGCATTGTCGTTATTATCACCGTTGTGGACATGCTCTAGTGAACAAATCGCAGTTAATGGCACATCAGTTAATGGCATATCAGTGGAAATGCTCTCTGTATTCAAGGCACTGAAGGCAGTTTCATCAACAATCTGAAAGAGCAGAACCTACAATCAAGTGTTATAGATTAGGATAATATATTTCAGTTATGCTTCAGTGATTTTAATTTAGGGTCAAGGTCAACAATCACATTTTCTTTTGGAGAAGTTATTGATAACTGCTCAAACATTGTGTAAGGCTGTTTTACAGGGACCATTTCACTTATTGAACAGTTTATTGTGTTGTCGATTTCATTTTAAATCGATAAAATTAGCATTTTTGCCCATCAATCAAGCTCTGTCAGCTCTGTCACTTTCAGCCCCGTCTCTCACACACCACAGCTCTGTCACTTTCAGCCCCGTCTCTCTCACACTACAGCTCTGTCACTTTCAGCCCCGTCTCTCTCACACCACAGCTCTGTTACTTTCAGCCCCGTCTCTCACACACTACAGCTCTGTCACTTTCAGCCCCGTCTCTCACACACCACAGCTCTGTCACTTTCAGCCCCGTCTCTCACACACCACAGCTCTGTCACTTTCAGCCCCGTCTCTCACACACCACAGCTCTGTCACTTTCAGCCCCGTCTCTCACACACTACAGCTCTGTCACTTTCAGCCCCGTCTCTCACACACCACAGCTCTGTCACTTTCAGCCCCGTCTCTCACACACCACAGCTCTGTCACTTTCAGCCCCGTCTCTCTCACACTACAGCTCTGTCACTTTCAGCCCCGTCTCTCACACACCACAGCTCTGTCACTTTCAGCCCCGTCTCTCACACCACAGCTCTGTCACTTTCAGCCCCGTCTCTCACACACACTACAGCTCTGTCACTTTCAGCCCCGTCTCTCACACACCACAGCTCTCTTGTCCTTGGTTCCCCAGCCTCAGACGCCTACTGCAGGATTGAGCGCACATTTAATAGCCAGGGCTAATTCCTCATAGTCCCAGGTGTGTGTCTACTTAGCCAGTAGGTGTGGACCTTGGTTTGCTCTCCCTCCTTCCTGCAAACCGAGCCCCCCCTGCAACAGTGACCTTCCTGTGCATTTTGCAGGTCTTCACGTTGGGCTGGAGAGAGGATATCCGGGTGGGCGACCCCATGCACACAAAGAAGGTCTGCTTCGATGCCATCTCCCACAACAGCCCTGTTACCCTCTACGACTGCCACGGCATGAGGGGCAACCAGCTCTGGAAGTACAGACAGGTACTCACCCTAACCCAGCTCTGGAAGTACATTACATTACATTACATGGCATTTAGCAGACGCTCTTATCCAGAGCGACGTACAACAAAGTGCGAATCAAACACAAGAACAAGTGCAAAGCGGACCTGAGAGGACAGTACAGTTCCGAGTCCTAGTGTAAACATACAGAAAATCAGAACCCTTCAGGAGTACAATCAACTTTAAAACTAGCATACCACAGTTGGCAGCTAGAATACAGCAATACAACAGCCAATAAAAAACAACAATACCTATACAAGTAACAATATCTATACAATCTATACATAAGTGCCATTACAGTCTAAGGCTAATCATGGTGGTGAGTTGGGGAGGGAAAGGTATAGCCTGAAGAGATGGGTCTTCAGTCTGCGCTTGAAGGAGGTCAGTGACTCAGAGACGGAGGGGTCTTGTTGGTCTATAGGTCTTGATAAGGGATTGAATATATACAGGGGCTGATCGTTTAACTGTCTGGTATGCAAGCACCAAAGTTTTAAATTTGATGCGAGCCATAACAGGCAGCCAGTGGAGGTTGCGGAGCAGGGGGGTGACATGTGAATACCAGACGGGCTGCAGCATTCTGGATCAGTTGTAGGGGTCTGATGGCAGATGCTGGAAGGCCAGCCAGCAGATAATTGCAATAGTCCAGGCGGGACAGGACCATTGCTTGAACAAGGAGCTGAGTAGAGTAGGTGGTGAGAAAGGGTCGGATTCTCCGGATGTTGTAAAGGAAGAACCTGCACGCCCGGGTCACCGTAGCGATGTTCTCGGAGAAGGATAGCCTGTTGTCCATCACCACTCCAAGGTTTCTTGCACTAGGGGATGAGGTCACTGTGGTATCCCCTAGTGAGATGGAGAAATCAGAGAAGGGAGAGGTTAAAGCAGAGATGAAGATTACCTCCGTCTTACCTGGGTTGAGCTTTAGATGGTGGTTGCCCATCCAGATGTCTCTCAGGCAGGCGGAGATACGGGTAGAGACCTGTGTGTCTGATGGGGGGAAGGAGAGAAAGAATTGGGTGTCATCGGCATAACTATGATAGGAGATGCCATGAGCAGAGATAACGGAGCCAAAGGGATCTTGTGTAGATGGAGAAGAGGAGGGGTCCGAGGACTGAGCCTTGGGGGACTCCTGTAACAAGGGCGCGAGGGGTTGACACTCCTCCAGCCCAGGACACCTGGGAGGACCGGCCAGAGAGATAAGATTTGATCCACTCTAAGGCTGTGCCACAGATCCCTGTAGATGCCAGGGAGGCTAAGAGGATGGAGTGGTTGACCGTGTCAAACGCCGCAGAGAGATCAAGAAGGATCAGGACAGAGGAGAGAGAGGTTGCTCATGCAGCCTGAAGGGGCTCATTGACAGAGAGGAGTGCAGTCTCCGTCGAGTGGCCAGGTCTGAAGCCGGACTGGTGGGGGTGCAGGAGGGGTTTAGAGTGGGTTTCTTTAGGAGCAGGGTGATGTAGGCCCTCTTGAATGATGAGGGAAAGCAGAACGTAGAAGGTCAGAAACCCATGGGCTGGGAGGGGAGGATCGAGCAGGCCGGGAGACAAGAGGACAGAGAGAGTCAAGGGCTGAGGAGAGAGAGGAAAGCAGTGCGGAAGATGCAGAATCAGTCGGTAGTTTGGAGAAGGATTCAAGAGGAGGGAGGGAAGCGGTGACTCTGGGGGCAAGGGAGGAGGGTGATAGAGAGCGGAGGTTACATCGGACAGAAACATAGGTGGTGTGGTTTAGGGAGCATACAGGGTTTAGGGAGCATACAGGGTGTGGTTTAGGGAGCATGTGGGGTTTAGGGAGCATACAGGGTGTGGTTTAGGGAGCATGTGTGGTTTAGGGAGCATACAGGGTGTGGTTTAGGGAGCATACAGGGTGTGGTTTAGGGAGCATGTGGGGTTTAGGGAGCATGTGGGGCTTAGGGGGCATAGGGGTTCTGGCTTAGGGAGCATACAGGGTGTTTCAGAACACCATTACTGAGCGGTAAACGGGGACTTCTTTGTCTTTTCTCCCATGTACATAAAGCTGCCACTGGGTCACTCTTCCTTTACAACCTTGCTGAAAATTCCACCTCTCTCTCGCTCTCTCTCTCGCTCTCGCTCTCGCTCTCGCTCTCGCTCTCGCTCTCTCTGCCCGCAGGATAAGACCATCTATCACCCCATCAGTAACAGCTGTATGGACAGCAGTGCCTCTGAGAAGAAAGTATTCATGAGCACGTGTAACCCCAAGTCCCCGAGTCAGCAGTGGACATTCGAGAAGACCAACGCCACCATTCTGGAGCAGTTCAGCCACAACAACAACTGAAGCACAGTGGAGCTCCTCCACCCCGGGGGGCCAGGGGGGTTAGGGTCCTGGTGAGAGTGTTACCCAGCAGACCAGTCTAGAATTTACCAGTAAAAAAAACACACTTTGGCAGATGAGATGACTTCAGAGGTGGCGTGGCTTCAGCGAGATCAGATGTGTCACACGCTCTGACCGTCTTTCTCTCTCTTCTCACCACCTGCCATACCTGCCAGCACACAGATGTCACTGCCCGCATGTCCGTGTTGATTGCACACGTGTGCGATGCAGTTCCTACCGACCCCCGAGAGACCCTGTGCCCCCCCCCCCCCCCAAATCTAGCTGTAGATAAGAGATCCCCTGTGTCATACTTATTTCCTCAAAAACACAAACATTGGAAAACACCTTTGGCAAATCTCCTGTTTGTGAAATGTGTAAAAGTTTGAGGAATAGCCTGTGGGTTGCAGCACTGCGGGTTGCAGCACTGTCCACTGCGATTGGAAATTAGTGTGAGCTCATAAAGGTTATAGTAAAATGCATCTGATTATTGTTTTACACAGCGTGTGTCCGTACATGAATGCTAACCGGATGAGCAGCCAGCTGTGCAGATGAACTGGACTAAATACAGTGGCGGTAAAGCCGTCTACCATTAGCTGCTCCAGGTGAGGAGACTGATGAGTATGTAAAAAAAAAAAAAAAAAAAAAAAAAAGGGCGGCATGACTGGGACCCGCAAAGTCGATGGTTCGATCCCCGGTGTAGCCACAATAAAAGATCCGCACAGCCATTGGGCCCTTGAGCAAGGCCCTTAACCCTGCATTGTCTCCTGCTTAGTCTAATCAACCAACGTCACTCTGGATAAGAGCGTCTGCCAAATGCCATTAATGTAATGTAATGTATTTGATCCTAGACTGGTTTGCCCAAACGCTACGCGAGGGAGTTGGAGTTAGGGTGTGGGGGGGTCCAGTGCAGGGGGGGGGGTCACTGGTGATGGAAAAACTTGAATTAAATATTAGTGCCTTCCTTAGAGTTACAGAAGCCCAGCCCAGCCAAATCTCTCCTGCAAGTGAAGGATGTGCAAACTGCCATCAGCCTTTTTTCTGCTTACCGTTCATCTGTATTTTATCGATTGTGTTTTTTTGTGAATAGATGCAATGGAGTATGCTGTATTGAAACGTTCCCCTATGAGACGAGGGAACTTCGCTCAGACCAATCGTGGCTCCAGTATAACTGTCTAACCTGCAGCGGGGGCTGCTGCTAGTGAACCCTTAGCGCACGACTGTGAATCCCTGGGCAGCAATGCATTATGTAAACAGGCAGGAACCTTAATTGGTGCTTATTTCTCTTTCTTTGGTATTTAAATGTTGTTTATGGTGTGGAAGAAGGTCTTGGAATTGCAGCTTTAAGATGTTAAGGGTTGTGTTAAGAGGGTTGTGTCTAACATACATTTACCTGTGATAGGTGATTTTGAGCACATATGTTCTGTGACCTTGAAAAATATTGTTTTTGAAAAATAGATTTTGTTATTTTGTTTTATTTTGTGGCTATGCATTTTGTGAACTTCACTTAGCATAGACTCACCAGCAGCTGAAGAGGTCCCCATTAGGAGGTGTGTGTGTGTATGTGTGTGTATGTGTGTGTATGTATGTGTGTGTGTGTGTGTGTGTGTGTGTATGTGTATGTGTATGTGTATGTGTATGTGTATGTGTATGTGTATGTGTATGTGTATGTATGTGTGTGTGTGTGTGTGTGTGTGTGTGTGTGTGTGTGTGTGTGTGTGTGGAAGACACACACACACACATATATATATATATATATGTATAAAACATGGCCTTTTCCACTCCTTCAACTATCTTAAAGTTCTAGGTTCTCTTAAAATCCAATGTCCCCTAACCACCCTAACCCTAAACGCTATCCTATTGGCAAATCTCTTTTTATTTACTTACACATTAAAGAAAATTGCCGGTATTTTGGTGGAATCTGCTTTAATGAAGAAAGTCTGCACTTTCACGCACACAGCCCATGAATTGCCAACTGTTCGCTAAATTCTGAAGTATATTTAATTGATAAATGTGTTTGTTTGTGTAAAACTGAGTGTGTATATGGGATGTCAAGCGGGGCTTCTGAAGTCACCAATTAAAATGAAATTTGCTTTTAATACTTTTATCAATTTTATCAAATCTTCTCACGTTATATAAAGGACAGGTTGTCCAAAATGGTAAATATTGAAAACCAAAGCTTTTCAAGATAGTTGAATTTCATTAAAATAGATGACCTAATGCTGATTGGTGATTGGTTTTTTTGCAGTGATATGTTTGTCTTTGATTGCATCACCATAATTTTTCTGTGTTGTGTCAGACATTTTTCTTTCTCTCTTTAAAAGGATGTGTACAGCAGATGTCAAAGTACAATGATCAAGCACTAACGATAACCTTTCATTGGTCTATTTTTTAATTAGTAGTTTGTTCTTACATGGTCAGCATACTGTAAGTGTGAAATCAAAGGGAAGGGTTTGCTGAAAAGATAGCTTGTGTCAGAATGAAGATGATCTATTGGTATGTTTATCTTCACGTTTTACGCTACCCTCATGTGTTAGCCTCCTGCAACAGGCCTGTCGGTGACTCAGGCTTGAGTCTATGGACCAGACTCACAGGCACAGGGTGAGGCTGAAGCCTACCCATAATCCTCCTGTGAAATAAAGGTGATGATGCCTTTATTCAGAGCACAGGTGAGCATGGTCCAGCAGGAACAGGATTGGAGTGCAGGAATTCTGGGTTGAATTCCTCCTTTATTTGTACATTTCCTGTTTTTAAAAACTTTTACTTGTGGGATTAGTTTTGTTTGGTAGCCTATAGGGATTTTGCTGATTGCGTTGATCTCGGAAAGCTTACTGAGTACTTAACCATAAAGCCTGTGTTACTTTGCACATGTCTTTGTGATCCAACCGTGTCATTTTAGGAACAAGAACATTTTTATACCATTGGTTATAAACTGCATATTTTTGACAGTGCTAATTATTTGATACAATGGTGGAAATTAAATAATTAGCCAAATAGTGAAAATTTCCTTTTGATACCAGTTTTTCATTTTTACGAACATTATTGATAATTATCACTATGCTGTGTACCTGTGTGTGCAATTTGATGTTTAGGAAATCCAAATGTACATTTTGTATCTCATAAATATCCAATATTTTTTTCTACTGACATGACTGTAAAAATGTATTTAGATATTTAACAAACTGCAACTAAACTGGAAATGTATAATATTTTTGCTGAGATGTAAAATAAAATGTTTCTATATTTGAATGGCTTTGCCTGGTTTGTGTGTCTGGTTTGCTGGTAGATATGAATGCATGGAACTATCCATTATTTATGTAATTCATTATATTTTCCATTAGTTAAGTCAAACCCCATCTGGCTTGAGCTCTGGAATATGACTGTCTGGGACAGCATCACTCTACAGGCACATTATTGCATGAGCTATTTTCCTGAATGTCTGGATTGATCGTCTGAAACTAGTTATGTCCTTATTACCGTTTCTCTCAATTGCTTACACATATTTTCTGAAACCATTTCCAATTTCTCGAAATTATGAACATGAAAATCAAAATGGTCAACTGTTTTTGCACGCATGACCACCATGGACCGCGCCAGCAAGAACGTCTGTGAGCCGGCCTTCATCCTCCTCTTCTTCATCACCTCCTACTGTGCTTCTCCTGCAGGGCCAGGCTCCTTTCAAACAGCCTTCTAGCAGGGTGAAGTGTGCACTTACAGTACTCAAAGGGAGTGTGCACTTATGCTCACAGGGTGAAGTGTGCACTTACAGTACTCAAAGGGAGTGTGCACTTATGCTCACAGGGTGAAGTGTGCACTTATGCTCACAGGGTGAAGTGTGCACTTATGCTCACAGGGTGAAGTGTGCACTTATGCTCACAGGGTGAAGTGTGCACTTATGCTCACAGGGTGAAGTGTGCACTTATACTCACAGGGTGAAGTGTGCACTTACAGTACTCAAAGGGAGTGTGCACTTATACTCAGGGTGAAGTGTGCACTTATACTCAGGGTGAAGTGTGCACTTATGCTCACAGGGTGAAGTGTGCACTTACAGTACTCAAAGGGAGTGTGCACTTATATTCACAGGGTGAAGTGTGCACTTATGCTCACAGGGTGAAGTGTGCACTTATACTCACAGGGTGAAGTGTGCACTTACAGTACTCAAAGGGAGTGTGCACTTATACTCACAGGGTGAAGTGTGCACTCATAGCAGACCTTGATATGCTGAGCTGTGTGCTTAGTACAGGCTCTGATTGGATGATGTCTGGGGTTGTATACATGCTCTTATTGCAGGCTCTGACTGAATTGTGCCCTGTATGCACAGTATATAGTATGTATAGTGTTGTTTTGATCCTTGGCTTCCTGTATGGCAGCCTATTGCCTATTACCTCTGTAATTACTCTTCATCGCTCAGCTCAGTCAGGTGATCTTAGGAGGGCATCTCTGACGGGATGTTTTTGTCTCATTTCTAGATAAACATGGAAAAGCACTTCCGCCCACCCTTTGCTGTGGGATACACATGCAGAATATATGCTGTCCATCTGCCAACAGTTTACGCACTTTCCTACTTTTTTAAAGCACCTTTGAAAGAAAATTAAACCTTTTATGAATTTTGTAGATGTCTTTTCTGCAATTTAATTGCTTTATAATAGTGCATAATTTTCTGTTAAATGTTGAATTCAGCATTTTCCATGTGATTCTTTTTGTAATGTTAGGATATCCATGTTTGGGGCTGGCACAAATCAATCCTGTAAAAAGTAAACTGAGTTCAAGACTAAAACTGCAAAGTTTTCTGAAAAACAGGAACCAAAAGGGTCTGGTCTCAGTTTAAATTTATTTAACATTAGCATTGTGGCTTGGAGTTTAAGTTCTTGTTCCTCAACAAAAGGTTCAAACCCCTGCTGTGCTCATTTGGAGTGAAAGCTGTTTTATGTAGCGTTCAATATTATGCCTGGGATTGGAATACATGAGTGCAGGGTTGAATCTTTACCTGGAGCGGTGTGTAGTGGAGGATTTGGCTCCCTCTGCTGGAAGCCACCTGTATGTAGATTACAGTTTCCTCTTCTCCAGTATCAAATCAGAATTTGCTCTGATAACTAAATGTGTTATTGTTGAAACCCTCAAGTCACCCTCACTGACCTTTCCCTTCATTACCAGGATTAAACCACAAACACACACGTTCCTCTGGCCTTAATTTTTAGTTTTTTTCTAGTTATGCATGCAAAGCTGAACATAAACTACATCTCCTCAGCCTGGACCTCCTCAGTCTGGGCCTCCTCAGTCTGGATCTCCTCAGTCTGGGGCCTGGACCTCCTCAGTCTGGACCTCCTCAATCTGGACCTCCTCATCCTGGGCCTCCTCAGTCTGGACCTCCTCAGTCGGGACCTCCTCAGTCTGGGCCTCCTCAGTCTGGGTCTGGGGCTCCTCAGTCTAGGGGATGGGTGGCAGGTGCCGTGCTGCTGCTTTAAATCTGAATATTTTAATATACTTCCCTATTATGCAGGGCACATCACATCTTATTGATGTTTTTGTAATTAATATTGTTACTGTTGTCATAGAAGAAGGTGCCATGTTGGTTGAACCATAGGGTGTTGCGAGCTGGCCGCCATATGTTTTACATGTCACCTGTTCTGAATTCTGGAGAATTAAGGGCATCTTCGGAGAAAATAATTAGAATGTCGTTAGAGTGTAATTACAGGGGGGTAGGGGGGCGGTCATTAAGTGCCAATGGCTGTGTCGCAAATTGCAGACTTGTGGAAGTTAACGGTCATGTGATCAAGTGCGTCCCAAACTCAAGTACACAAAATTCACCGGTCCTTATCATGTTGTACTTGGGAGGACCGACACACTTTCCGCTCCCATTGCATTTTCAGAGCCCCCAGCAAAGACGAAATTGTAATTTTAAATATGCAATCAACTGTAAAGGAATGTAAGCCTTTTAACTGATGAATAAAAATATACCAGCATATGGTCACCACAAATTTGTATCACAAATACGCTACGTGTTTCTGCAATAAAACAGCTAGCTCTAACTGTCACACCAGATGTCAGTCGCTGCTGCTAGTTGAATGCGTGTCACATTGCGGTCATGGCGTGATAGTACAAGTGCGTCTCAGATGAACGGTTCTCGCATTCTAACTGGGTGACTTGTTGGCGCACTTGTACGTTAAGCACGTGAGAACACGAATGCACAGGTAAGCTACACGAGTGTGCAATTTCACACACAGCCAATGTTCAAGTTTCTCACGTGAAAATGTGACCGGACACAGCGCAATCAACTCAGCAATCAACCCAACAACCAATCGCGTTAGAAATAGCCGACCCAGAGAACTATTATAGCCCACATCATCAACGGTGGTCGCACAAGGGATATTTGGTTAGAGTTAACAGAGTCCTGGGCTTCACGCCAAATTATGCTACTTTTTGGACTTGTAGATGGGGAAATTACTTGCTTTTGCTTGTTTTTTTTGGTTTTTTGGTTTTTTTTGGGGCTCTTTAGCAAATGCCTGTTCGGGAAGAAGGCGCGCTAAGCCCTCGGAATGCCAGTGAAACCGCACAGTTAAGGTAGGCTTGTGAATACTTGTCTTTCCCCCGGTATGCCAAAGTAATGGGCTCATCACAGCAAGCGCAATTTGGTAATATAATGGCTTACTTTATTATTGTCGTTGATTAACTGTGCCGATGAGAGGAAAACGTGTAGCCTATCTCGAACTGTAGGCTAATTGACTGTACCGTATACTTTTTATCAGTTCATAGGGTGATGTCAGGACATTATGTAAAATGGGACATTTTTTTTAGGCACTGTGCCCTTTAAATATTAGCGGCCAATCACTGAACGTCTTAATCGCTACAACACTAACATGACGCAATCCTTCTCATTGGTATGTGGTAACCAGAAAGTGTGGCAAAACGTTGCAGGACGCTTGGTGCTGTGACCTATCGAATTTGACTTTTGCGTAATCAGGGTCCATCCATCCTCTTAACCCGCTTATCCCGAACAGGGTCGCAGGGGGGCTGGAGCCTATAATGTTGTAAAGTATACTTGTTTAGAAACTAACCAAGGCCACTTCTGTCAGGCTGATTGCATGTTCAAGTAAAATGGGACAACTTCTAAGGTAAACATTCATTTTCAGTTTAATAATTTTTTTTAACATGGTAAATTATGTTCAATTGTACTATGCATACATTGGGCGAAAGGTAGGAATACACCCTGGTTGCCTGTCCATTGCAGGGCACACACACCATTCACTCACACTCATACCCACGGGCAATGGACTCCCCAATCAGGAAACCCACCCAAACACGAGGAAAACCTGCAGAAACTGCCCACTGCACCATCCCTGCCGCCTAAGGGTGTTAAACCGAAACAGACTAATAATCTGCGGAAATGTTTTATTGAAGTGTTTTATGAAGTCTTAATTTCTAGACAAATTTGCAGAATACATGTTTTTTGTGAATAAGCGTTTGAAGCACTGTCCCATTTTTACCAAAAGGTGTTTGGTAAAAAAAATTATTAAACTGAAAATGAATGTCCCAATTTATCTTAGAAGTTGTCCCATTTTACCTGAACATGAAATAAGCCTGACAGAAGTGGCCTTGGTTAGTTTCTAAACAAGTACTCTTTACAACATTATTTCAAATAATTATAATTATTTGATTATATAATTATAAAAACATGACTGGAGTGAGTAAATGCTCACTCCAGGAGGGAGGGTTAAATCATGAACGACAAGACAAACTTTAAATGATTTATTTTTTATAATGGAACGTTTTTGCTAAATTTATGGTAGTAGTTTCTTGGTTGCTAAGTAACAGTTGCTGAGTGGCAGTGGGGCATATGCATCCCAAATTTTAAGTTTTGCCCCCTCGGTGTAATTAACTGCAGGATAGCTGTAATAAAATTCTGCAGTCATAATATAGCAGATGTGATCATCTCACCTACACTAATAGGGTGCTGGAATTAATTTAGAAGTGAAGGGGTCAAATGCTTCCACCCCCACCCCACACAGCACTATAGCCTAGAAAAGGAACGTAACGTAAAGCAATTTGTATCCAGGGGGGTGGACAATGTGTGGAGTAGTGTGCCAGTACATGTAGTAGAGGCAGAAACATGTATCCATGGGGGTGGACAATGTGTGGAGTAGTGTGCCAGTAGTAGAGGCAGAAACATGTATCCATGGGGGTGGACAATGTGTGGAGTAGTGTGCCAGTACATGTAGTAGAGGCAGAAACATGTATCCATGGGGGTGGACAATGTGTGGAGTAGTGTGCCAGTAGTAGAGGCAGAAACACTGGGGCTTTTCAAGGCCAAGCTTGATGTGGTGGTAGATGGCTTTTAGGCAAACTAAACATGGTTTAATACAAGTTGAGAATCAGTACTTTGACCATATGAATTGTTTGATTACTAACAGTGGAAATTAAACTATCAAAAAGTGGTGCTATAGGCCATTAACTTCCAAGAAGGTCCACTTGAAAATTTGTTTAGCCCCTCTACCATTGCATTACTGAATGTAACACTTTAATGTCTAATGTGTAACTTTACTGGAACATTCTTGAGCCATCAACAATGTCCTGACATGGTTCTACTGAAATTGTGGTCAATGTTCCATCTCATGTCATGTTCCAAAAATGTTCGAACCATTTTGTAACTCGCCACATGAAATGGTTAATGAGCTTTCAGCTCAATAGCTTTGTAACAACTGATGCTTCCATAATTAGATGGGCAATTGTGAATATCCAGTGCCTACAGTGACCCCATGAGAATTGACATGGTTAGGGTTCAGTAACTGGTTTGTGATGCATTTAATTCATTTACCTGCTTTTTGCGGTTTCATGGTTGTGCCAAGTGACCAAGAACTGTTGAAGGTAGAAATGGTAGAAATGTGAAGAGGTTTATTGTGATTTGTGATGTTTACCCATGAATGCTGAAGACAACTGCCATTTCATAATTGAAAGGTTCTCCCTTTTTGTGCTTATAATATTCTCTGCTTGTCCCCTGATATAGATGGATCACCATGGAGTCAGCAGCGAGGAAGGAAGGCCCCCCCAAAATACCCACTGATATTCCTGTGCATTGGTTCCACTGTTGATGCAAGGGCTTTGTACACCAGTAGGGGATAAAGGACTATTTGACCATGTGCTGGTGGCACCAGGCCTTGTCACAGGGGCACCAACCTTCTCCACCCTTGGCACCTGGTCATCTATAATCTATTCACTCATTGTCAGTGTGAGCAGTCTTAGCACCTCCTCTGGCTTCTGTTGAGCTGGGATCGGCTCCTGCTGATTTAAACCAAGTGCTGTCACCCGCCTTACCCTTGGCTCTCTTCAGTGCCAGCCTCCCTGACCTGCTGGGCTGGAAGGTCAGTCTTGCTCAAGACCAAGCAGAGGACCTACAAGGGTTTGGTTGAGACTTATATAGCCAAAGAACCATTTCCATCAAGTTTGATTTGGCCATTGATTACCTGGTGAGACCCTATAACAAGAATTGAGCTTGTATACATGCTTAGATCTATAAATTAAAATGAAGTTATAATCCAGTTGAGCCAGAGATTATGCATAAAGTAGGAAGTTGGATCTTATTTCAGGTTTTGGTTATTGAAGTGGTTTTGTGTAATGCATGTCTAACCCTAACCCAACTACATTACGAAGACAAAACTGCTTATTGATGCACCTGGCACACATCCCATGAATCCACCTGCATCAACAAAGCTCAAGTGCTTTCAGTGTCTTGGACTCGCCCTGCACGCTATGGTTAATTTTAGGTAGGGTGAGCTGTAGACCGGCCTCACCTCCCTTGTGGTCCTCCAGGCTCACCTTCACCCCTGTGGAGAAAGGGGGTTGACAGGACACCCTTGGCAGTGCTCGAGCATGAAGTTGATCTGAAATCCCACAGCCCTCAGCCAAAAGTAAAAGCTGTCTTGGGATATGCTGGCTCCTTGAGGTTGACCTGCCTGTAGTGACTGGAGGATGAGTGAGTGACACAGAACCCAGGGGAGTGCTCTTCCACCTCAGCATTGCCAGGGATGGTCAGGGTCTCTGAGGGACCGGTCACCTCTGTCATCTCCCAGCCCTGAGGCTCCACCTCCTTCCTCTGCTCCAGTAGGCAGGAGCTCCTAGGATCATCACTAGAGCTTCATTTGGAGATGATGGTGAGAAGCAGCTTTTAATATTTCAATTACTCGTGCATGAGAAGCGTGACTGGATCAAAGGCAGAGAAGAACTTGAGTCTGAGAGATGGTTTGTTCTGCTGAAGCTTTGGGGAGGGAGCTCCCAACTCTCCAGAGGTCACTGCTGATGTTCCTGTTGATTGGTTCCACTGTAGATGCAAGGGCTTTGTACACCAGTGGGGGATAAAGGAGCATGGGGTTGACTATGTGCTGAGGGCACCAGGCCTTTTCACAGGGGCACCAGCCTTCTCTACCTTGTGCATCTGGTCATCTATAGTCTCTTGTCCTCTTCACTCATTGTGTCAGTGTAAACAGTCTTACAACCTCCTCTGGCTTCTGTTGAGCTGGGATCTGCTCCAGCTGATTTAAACCAAGTGCTGTCACCCGCCTTACCCTTGGCTCTCTTCAGTGCCAGCCTCCCTGACCTGCTGGGCTGGAAGGTCATTCTTGCTCAGGTAATGGTTCTGTCCAGGTCCTCAAGCATCCATCTCTCCTGTCATTGACTGTGTAGGAATGGTCATGCCGTCCATGTAAGTTCATGCTGGTGATTGCTGCACCTTGGAGTTGTTGGTCCTCTGCTTGGTCTTTCTGCAGAATCCACAGGGATGTAGGTGCAGCTGTGATGGACACTGTGCAGCCCATAAATGTCTACCCCTAACCTCTGCTGTTTGGTAGGTCAGTCTCGCACTGTAGCACTCATTCTGAATTCATCAAAATTAAATTAATGATCATTCTAAAACTATACAAATGATTCTCTTCATTCAATTTCAAAAGTAAATAGAAAGTAAATAGTGTGTATGAAAGTGGCATTTTTGAAGGTTGCAGCACTTCTACATTGTTGTGCTTCTCTCCCTAATTTGGCAAAATGTAACTCCATTATTTTCATATTTATTACTTTTGGCTGAACTTGATTTGTGAAAATGGAATACCAGTGTAATTCTCAATGACCAAATCAACAGTCTTTCAAAACATTGCTTATCTTGTATGCTTTAGCAACTGTCCTTCATCTAACAGCTCTTAGGTTCTTTGATATTAATTGTAAATAACTTGCTCATTTTGTTAAAATGCAGAATTATAACCCCAAGACAGCCACCCATGATGATTTTTCCTGCTGTTCTGTAATGCTGAACTTGTCTTGATCTTTCCACCAGAAATCCTCATCAAGTGCCTAATGAATGAAGACACCGTTATCTGGATTGATGCTCCCCTTACTTTCTTGTATGGATTCAGACGGGAAGAGCAGTCATCTGGCAATCAGAGGGTTGCCGGTTCACAGTTCCTCCCTGGGTATGTCGAAGTGTCCCTTAGCAAGACGCCTAGCCCCCAATTGCTCCCAACAAGCTGTTTGGTGCCTTGCATGGCTGCCAATCGCAGTTCGTGTGAATGTTTAATGAGAAGCATCAATTGCACAGCACATTTAGGATACAGGCGCTATATACAATGTGAACCATTTACCATAACCCAAAGGCTATTTCCATCTCTGGTGTGATATTATATTGCCCACTGATTACCCAGTGAGACCCTACAACCCGTGCTGAGCTTGTATACATGCTTGGATTATAAAACTTAGCATAATTTATAGGTCCAACTTCCTGCTTTGCAATGCATAATTTGTCCGAAATGGGTCTTAGTACAAGTTAATGGTTATTGTGACATGGCTCAATTTTGCATTGAGTTCATCTTCAACAGGCTCTGATCTGGGTTTGGAATAAATCTCTCAATCTTTGTCCTTAGTCCTCAATAGTTTGTCCACACCTGCCTCCTGTTCATAAGAGTATGGACTCGAAGGAGCATGAGAAGGCTGTGGTCTAGCTGTTCTGGGCCTCGCCTTATCCTCCACAAAGTAAACCAGCAGCGACTAGACCAGACAGGTTTGTCATTCTGTTGTGCTAATTTGAATGCGTGTATGAAAGTGATGTTTTATTTGACGGTGGCAGCACTTATATATTGTGCTTCTCCCCCTTGTTTACTAATTTTGCTAATTTAACTCCATTCATTTTTATTTATTTTGGCTGAACTTGATTTCTGAAACTAGAGTACCAGCGTAATTCTCAATGACCAAATCAGCAGCCTTTCACAACATTGCATATCTTTTATGCTTCAGCGCCTGTCCATCTGCCAACTCTTAGGTTCTTTCATATTAATTGTACAGAATTAGCTGCTTTTGTTAAAATGCAAAATTTATAGCTGCAAGGCAATGTCAGCCATAGGATTATTTTTCCTGCTGTTATGTAATGCAGAAACTGTCTTGATCTTTCCACCAGAAATCCTTATGAAGTGTAATGGAATGAAGACACCATTGTCTGGATTGACAGTGAAAGGTAAATGTACTGCCTTTTGCTTTTGTGAACTAAGACTTGATTGAACACCAGTCATGAATCTACAGTGCGACTGAGCTCAAATGGGACTGAGTGTCCATGAAGGCCTGACCAGACAGGAATGATACTGGCCCCTCTACAACTTTTCCATAGTTTAAGAGGCAGGTGTTGTGCCCCAGTGTTTCTGCTTGTGCATTGTGGGACTTTGTGCTGCCCTGCCTGTTTTGGTCTCCCCTGCTGGTGGAGATAACATTGGACCATCTGAGGGATTGTATAAGAGGCTTATAGCCCAAGAACCATTTCCATCTCTAGTTTGATTTGGCCATTGATTACCTTGAGACCCTGTAACAAGAATTGAGCTTGTATATATGCTTATCTATAAATTAAGCTAGTTATTATCCAACTTCCTACTTTATGCATAATCTCTGGCTGAACTAGATCTTATTTCAGGTTTTGGTTATTGAAGTGGTTTTGTGTAACGCAGGTCTAACCCTAACCGAACTACATTACGAAGACAAAACTGCTTATTGATGCACCTGGCACACATCCCATGAATCCACCTGCATCAACAAAGCGCAAGTACTTTCAGTGTCTTGGACTCGCCCTGCACGCTATGGTTAATTTTAGGTAGGGTGAGCTGTAGACCGGCCTTGCCTCCCTTGTGGTCCTCCAGGCTCACCTTCATCCCTGTGGAGAAAGGGGGTTGACAGGACACCCTTGGCAGTGCTCAAGCATGAAGTTGATCTATGAAATCCCACAGCCCTCAGCCCTCAGCCCTCAGCCAAAAGTAAAAGCTGTCTTGGGATGTGCTGGCTCCTTGAGGTTGACCTGCCTGTAGTGACTGGAGGATGAGTGAGTGACACAGAACCCAGGGGAGTGCTCTTCCACATCAGCATTGCCAGGGATGGTCAGGGTCTCTGAGGGACCGATGACCTTAGGCTCCACCTCCTTCCTCTGCTCCAGTAGACAGGAGCTCCTAGGATCATCACTAGAGCTTAATTTGGAGATGATGGTGAAAAGCAGCTTTTAATATCTCAATTACTCGTGCATAAGAAGCATGACTGGATCAAAGGCAGAGAAGAGCTTGAGTCTGAGATGGTTTGTTCTGCTGAAGCTTTGGGGAGGGAGCTCCCAACTCTCCAGAGGTCACTGCTGATGTTCCTGTTGATTGGTTCCACTGTAGATGCAAGGGCTTTGTACACCAGTGGGGGATAAAGGAGCATGGGGTTGACTATGTGCTGAGGGCACCAGGCCTTTTCACAGGGGCACCGGCCTTCTCCACCCTGTGCATCTGGTCATCTATAGTCTCTTGTCCTCTTCACTCATTGTGTCAGTGTAAACAGTCTTACAACCTCCTCTGGCTTCTGTTGAGCTGGGATCTGCTCCAGCTGATTTAAATCGTGCTGTCACCCGCCTTACCCTTGGCTCTCTTCAGTGCCAGCCTCCCTGACCTGCTGGGCTGGAAGGTCATTCTTGCTCAGGTAATGGTTCTGTCCAGGTCCTCAAGCATCCATCTCTCCTGTCATTGACTGTGTAGGAATGGTCATGCCGTCCATGTAAGTTCATGCTGGTGATTGCTCCACCTTGGAGTTGTTGGTCCTCTGCTTGGTCTTTCTGCAGAGTCCGCAGGGATGTAGGTGCAGCTGTGATGGACACTGTGCGGCCCATAAATGTCTACCCATAACCTCTGCTGTTTGGTAGGTCAGTCTCGCACTGTAGCACTCATTCTGAATTCATCAAAATAAAATTAATGATTATTCTAAAACTATACAAATGATTCTCTTCATTCAATTTCAAAAGTAAATGGAAAGTAAATAGAAGTTCAGGGTGAGGGTTAGTGCCTAACTGCACTACTAGAGGCTGGGGGTGGACATATTCCTGGCTGCAGTGTCCATTTTAGGTGCAATCTGCATCCTTGTGGACTCTGCAGAAAGACCAAGTAGAGGACCTACAACTTCCTCAAAGGTGCAGCAGCCAGCACCTTGAACCTTCATGGATGGTATTACCTTAACTGCCGTCAGTGACAGAGGAGCGATGGATGCTTGAGCACCTGGACAGTTCATTACCTGAGCAAGAGTGACCTTCGGGCCCAACAGGCTGAGGATGCTCATACTGAGAAGCAACAGCAAGGTATGTGACTACATGTGGTATGAGGTGGTTGGAGAGTGCATTCCACTTTGAACAGAAAGGCAGTCTAGGAAGAGTTGGCTGCTCACTGTTACAATGAGTGTGAAGAGGACAACACGTCACACATGATTTGGTACAGTGTGGAGAAGGGTGGTGTCCCTGTGAAAGCCGAGGCCTGGTGCTGTTATTACATGGTCCTGCCCAAGCTCCTCTAACCCCTTCCAGTGTACAAACTCCCAATATCTGCCGTGGTGCCAGCGGACAAGATCATCAGGGGCTGATCTCCAAAGATGGCAAAGGGCTTTCCCAAGCCTGAGTAGAATTGACTTTTATAGCCAGGGAGGAGAACAGCAGCTGCCAGAGGAGACTGCACAATGAAATCCAAATAAAACGATGGACTCCCAGCGTATTTGAAGAGTATGTTACATTACATTATTGGCATTTGGCAGACGCTCTCATCCAGAGCAACGTACAGTTGATTAGACTAAGCAGGGGACAATCCTCCCCTGGAGCAATGCAGGGTTAAGGGCCTTGGTTAAGGGCCTTGCTCAAGCTCCCAACGGCTGTGCGGATCTTATTGTGGCTACACCGGGATTAGAACCACCGACCTTGCCTGTCCCAGTCATGTACCTTAACCACTAGGCTACAGGCCCAGTAGATTGAGTGTCTGTACTCTGACTTTTTTGCAAGGCTTAATTTAGGTCTATCAAGGGTGTTTGTATGGCTAATCAAAAAAAAAAAAAAAAAAAAAAAAAAAAAAATCAGACTGTCATTCTACATTCTTGTGGCTCGCCAAACTGAGCTGGATTGATTAATATCAGATCTCTAGTTCCTAAAGCAACTCCTGTAAGTGAATGAATTACTGATCATCGAATTTGAAATCCTATGTTTGACTGAAACTTATTAATATTGCCCTAAATGAATCCACCCCTCCCCGTCTGACGGGTCGTGGAGGAGGTGTTGCTGCTGTATATAATTCCAATGTCTTTGCTACTTTGCTTTTTTGTCCAGATGTGCAAAACCGATTTCAGTCAGTTTTGTCCTTGTAATTGTACCAGGGCTATACAGTGGTTTCTTGAGTTTCATTCGTTTAATTCAGATAACGTAGTAATTTTACACTACATTACATTATTGGCATATAGCAGACGCTCTTATCCAGAGCGCATAACAACAAAGTGCATACCCATAACTAGGGATAAGTTTGCTGAAAGACCCTAGAGGGAAGTACAATTTCAACTGCTGCTACCTGTACAACAAAGATAAGGATGAGGGCCTTTTTTTTTTTTTTTTTTTGAGAACAAATAAACAAACAGAGCAAAAGTGACCAAAGTGACCAAAGTGAACTATCCAAACACTGCTTACCTAGCCAACTAAAAATACCGATACACAAAGCACATCACAGAGACAACAATTAAGGTTCACAGGGAGGTAGGGAGGCGCGGGGAGAGGTGCTGCTTGAAGAGGTGTCTTCAGCGTGCACTTGAAGGTGGGGAGAGATTCTACAGTTCTGACCTCAACAGGGAGTTCGTTCCACCACCGTGGAGCCAGAACGGACAGTAGTCGTGAGCGTGAGGTGGAGGTTCGGAGAGGGGGAGGTGCCAAGCGGCCTGTGGAGGCTGAACGAAGAGGTCTGGCAGGGGTGTAGGGTCTGATGATTTTTTGTAGGTAAGCTGGGGAAGACCCCTTAACTGCTTGGAAGGTTAGCACCAATGTTTTGAATTTGATGCGAGCCATGACAGGCAGCCAGTGGAGGGAAGTAAGCAGGGGGGTGACGTGTGTATTTGGGAAGGTTGAAGACCAGACGAGCTGCTGCGTTCTGAATGAGTTGGAGGGGTCTGATGGCAGACGCTGGGAGGCCAGCCAAGAGGGAATTGCAGTAGTCCAGGCCGGACAGAACCATCGCTTGGACCAGGAGCTGGGTCGAGTAGGGGGTGAGAAAGGGGCGGATGCTCCGTATGTTGTATAGGAAGAACCTGCAAGACCGGGTCACCACCGCAATGTTCTCGGAAAGGGACAGTCTGCTGTCCATCACCACACCGAGGTTCCTTGCACTGGGTGACGGCGTGAGTGTGGTATCCCCGAGGGAAATGGAGAGATCCAGATGGGGAGAGGTTTTAGCAGGCATGAATATCATTTCAGTCTTGCCTGGGTTGAGCTTTAGATGGTGGTTGTCCATCCAGCTCTGGATGTCCCTCAGGCAAGCAGAGATACGGGCTGAAACCTGCGTATCAGACGGCGGGAACGAGACGAAGAGTTGGGTATCGTCTGCGTAGCAGTGGTAGGATAGCCCATGCGCAGTGATCACAGGGCCAAGGGACCGAGTGTAAAGAGAAAAAAGAAGCGGGCCTAGGACTGAGCCCTGGGGAACTCCTGTGGCAAGGGGCCGAGGTGTCGATACCGAACCAGCCCAGGCAACCTGGAAGGAGCGACCAGAGAGGTAGGACTCAATCCAGGAGGTAGGACTCAATCCAGTCCAGGGCTGTGCCACAGATGCCCGTTGCTGATGGGGCAGACTGGATCACTCCATCCTCCTCCGTGTCGAAGGCAGCAGAGAGATCTAGAAGAATGAGGACAGAGGAGAGGGAGGCTGCTCCTGCGGCATGGAGTGACTCACTGACGGAGAGGAGCGCAGTCTGTCGAGTGGCCCGATCTGAAGCCAGACTGATGGGGGTCTAGCAGGTTGTTGTTAGAAAAGAAAGAAGAAAGTTGAGTAGAAGCGGCTCATTCTATGGTTTTAGAAAGGAAAGGAAGAAGAGATAACGGGCGGTAGTTCTGGATGATGGAGGGATCCAGAGTAGGCTTTTTTAGCAGCGGAGTGATGTGGGCCCTCTTGGAGGATGACGGAAAACAGACGGAAGACAGGGAGGAGTTGACAAGGGAGGTGACAAATGGGAGAATGTCAGGTGTGATAGTTTGGAGAAGAGAAGAGGGGATAGGGTCAAGGGCACAGGTTGTAGGGCGGTGGCAGAGCAGGAGTTGAGAAACATCAGAGTCTGTAAGGGGGGAGAAAGTGGAAAAGGAAGGGATGGGCCTAGAGGGGGGGGGGGAAGGGCACAGTGAGGGGGGGCGGTGGTTGTAAAGGATCTGCGGATGACTGTGACCTTCTCATCGAAGAAATCAGCAAAGTCATCAACAGCGAAGGAGGACTGAGGAGGAGGTGGTGCGTTGAGGAGAGAGGAGAAAATAGAGAAGTTTCCGGGGGTTAGAACCGGAGTTCTGAATTTGTGTTTGATAGTATTTTGCTTTGGCGGCAGTGACAGCGGAAGAGAATGCCGCCAGGAGAGACTGGTAAGTCGTGAGGTCTGAAGCGTCTCTGGATTTCCCCCACTTCCTCTCCGCGGAGGCCGGCCCTGGAGGTACGGAGGGTGTCAGATATCCAAGGACTGGGAGGGGATGTGCGAGGTGGCTGAGACAGGCGGACAGAGAGAGTCAAAGGCGGAGGAGAGATGAAAGGAGGGTGGCAGATGCAGAGTTAGTGGAGTTTGAAGAGGGATTCGAGAGGGGGGGGAGAGAGGCGGTGACGGTGCTGGCAAAGGAAGAGGGTGAGAGGGAGTGGAGGTTACGGTGGGCTGAGGAAGTGTGGGTGGGAGGAAGAGGGAGGAAGAGGGAGGAAGAGGGAGGGAGAATGAGATGAAGTGGTGGTCAGATGTATGCAGAGGGGTAACCGTGAAATCGGAGCATGAGCAGTTCCTCACAAAGACGAGGTCTAGGACATTGCCCGCCTTGTGGGTTGGAGGAGAGTGTTGCAGGGAGAGGCCGAAGGAGTGGAGAAGTGGTAGGAAGGCAGTAGCCTGGGAGGCTTCTAGGTGGATGTTGAAGTCTCCAAGGAGAATCAGTGGGGTGCCATCCTCAGGGAAGGAGCTGAGAAGGGTGTCTAGCTCATCAAGGAAGTTTCCCAGAGGCCCTGGAGGATGGTAGATAACTGCAATGAAAAGGTTAGTAGGGTAGGATACTGCAACAGAATGGAATTCAAAAGTGGATATGGACAGGTCAGAGAGGGGGAGAACAGAGAATTTCCACGAGGGGGAAATTAAGACCAGTACCACCGCCACGGCCGGAAGGCCGGGGACTGTGCGAGAAGGAGGATGAGAGGGCAGCGGGAGTGGCGGTGTTGTCAGGTGTGATCCAGGTCTTCGTGAGGGAAAGGAATTGTAGGGACTGGAGGGAGGCATACGCAGGGATGAAGTCAGCCTTCCGAGTGGCAGACTGGCAGTTCCATAGTCCCCCTGTGACAGCAAAGTCCTCACAGGGGGTCAGTGGGGGGTAGCTGAGGTTGGAGGGGTTCCGACGCCGTGGAGACCCACGTCGCAGGGGGTGTCTTCGAGGGAGAGAGCAGACTGGGATGGGGTGAAACATAACATCACAAACTGGGACGGAATATACACTTGCGTCGCTCTGACACGCCTATTTAAATTGATTTGATATTGCTTGTGAGCAATTGTAGGCAAAGCTAATCTACTGAGAAATTCCACAGCTATTTAAGCTATTTAAGACAAATGTTCAAACACTCTACAGGTATGCAACCAGTAGAAGTGATTAACAGGTAATAGACAAACAAACTGGCTCAAGCCCTAACCCTTGCTGTTCAAATGAGCAATTTAAAAATCAATGTTACCGCGTCTAGAGGAAAGTCCACAGCGATACTAAACACCTGGTTAGAATGATGCACTTACTGACTAAGGACAACTTTTGCATGTCTAATATACGCTAGCGTCGCTCTGACACGCCTATTTAAATCGCCTACAATTGCTCACAAGCAATATCAAATCAAAGCTAATCTACTGATAAATTCCACAGCTATTTAAGCTATTTAAGACAAATGTTCAAACACTCTACAGGTATGCAACCAGTAGAAGTGATTAACAGGTAATAGACAAACAAACTGGCTCAAGCCCTAACCCTTGCAGGGGATTTTTATATTCACATGGATAGTGAAAGTGATCATCTCAGATCAGCATTCCTGTATCATTGAATCTATTGGCTTTGATCAGCATATGCATCAGCCCACACATTCCCGTTACCATACACTCGATCTGGTCTTAACTTATGACACAGAAATGGCAAATACAGCAGTCATGCCTAAAAATCCTGTGTTATCAAGGGGATTTGAGCACATCAGCCCAGTGTTTGCTTCACTGGCTGCCTGTGAAATTTATATATATATATAATAGGTTACAAAATTCTACTTCTGACTTTGAAAGCCTTACATGGGCTTTCCCCTCCATTTAAACAATTTACTTAATCCTTATACTCCCTCACGTATTCTCCATTTGCAGGGTGCAGGCCTCCTTGTTCCTAGAATAAAGTTCCATAGGTGGCAGAGCCTTTTCCTATCTTGCTCCTTTCCTGTGGAACAAATTGCCTGCTCATGTTCAGGGTGCAGACACTACCACCTTATTTAAAGCTAGGCTAAAAATGCATCTCTTTAGTCTGTCCTATAGTTGAGGGGCAGGAGTGGGTGGCAGGCATAAGCTATAATGGTGGACTTGGTGGTTAGTGCTGTCAGTGGATCATTGTTGGTAGTGCTGTGTTAAGCATAACCTGTCATGGTTGGTTGGTGACTTTCTCAAGCCTACCCACATGGCTGTGTTGGCCACTGCCTCGGTTTCCCTTAGCTACGCTGCCATAGCCTTATTCTGCCGGGGTTCTCCTTATCGCACACAGGTGCCTGTCCCTCCTGCTGTGATTGACCAATTACGATTTGGACCCCCTAACAATGTTACTTTCTTCTTCTCCCTGCTCTGGGCACCTGCCTAGAGCTCTAGCCCAACTTTTCCTGTGCACCCCTTCCTGGCTCGGAGCTCCAGCCCCAAGACCAGTCGCACAACTCCCTCCTGCCACTGCTGATTCAGCTAGAGCACCAAGCCTATGCCCTTGCCTGACAGTACCACCATTGGTGTTCCTGCCCATCCCTCAACCTCATCTCTGCTTCAAGTTATTGGGCTTATTTTGTTAAAGTATGCAGCAGAAACTCATAAGCTGAAAATTACTTGTATTGCTTGCGCTTCATTTTGGTGCTGATATCCAAATGGGCTGTCCCTGTCTCAGATGTACAGCAATTGTTTCTCAAGTTTAATTTATATGTATTCATATTTAAACAATGACTAAAGTGGGTTAATTTATTCACAGCTGAGAT
Source organism: Conger conger (assembly GCF_963514075.1). Classification (NCBI taxonomy): domain Eukaryota; kingdom Metazoa; phylum Chordata; class Actinopteri; order Anguilliformes; family Congridae; genus Conger; species Conger conger. Next base: position 46,226 of record NC_083766.1, on the reverse strand, counting down.
AAATGAAATGAAGGTATTCTAAGAGACACGATATGATGCACAGTTCAAACAAGCCATATTTTTCCCTTTCTGTTGTGTTGGTGTTAAATGTCTACTTTCTTTTTTTTCCCCCTTTATTTTGATTGTTTCGACACTAGTCGGTTAGCCGACTCGCACTGTTCCCCCGACACGGACTCCCCCTGTCTCTGTGATTTCTCATATTATATATGTGTTGCGCTAGTCTACATTTAATTGTATTCCCTGTCTCTCCTACATATTTTATACCACATTGTTTGCACTTAATGGCATATATGCAGTTTTTGGTTAGTGTTTTATGTAGGTTGTGTTTGTAACCCTGTTCCTGACTATAGTGGCTTGGTTGTAGCATACTGGGCCCTGTGTAGGTATAGTATTAATTTCTGGTTGTTTCCTGCTCACCAGATGACCTTTAATATTTTTATTTGTTTTATATGCTGAGAATTTTATAGTTCTGGATCATGTTTGAGTTCTGTAGGGTGCGGATTAGATTTAATTAAATTTTTCTGTTTGCAGCGAGTAGGTTGCCGAGTAGGTGGTGATTAGCGGGATGATTTTGCACGTGTCTCGTCTGGTGGTTAAGGTTTTCCGGACCTGTCTCAGGAAAGATCTGGAATACCCCCGTGGTTTTAATGCATTGAAGAGGGTCTGGGTAGCCTCTTCAAAATCCATTACCTGTGTGCAAATCCTGTTGAACCTGAGCAATTGTGATTTGATCAGGCCCTTGAAAGTGTGTTTAGGGTGGAGACTGTTTTTATGTAAAAGTGTGTGTGTGTCAGTATCTTTAAAGAAAACTTTAGTGTCTAAAGTGTGTGTTTGGGGAAAAAGAGGGTCCCTTGTATGTGGTAGTGTCCAAGAAATCTATTTGTTGGTTATGCGTGATGTATTTAACTGTTATCATTCTATGGTGTGTGTTGAGGATTTGTATAAAGTGTTTGAAGTCCTCTAAACTGTGTCCATGTTCCCCATATGTCATCTAAGTATCTAAAATTATTGGTGGGTAATTTGGGGCATTTTTGAAGAACAGTCTCCTCCCAGTGTGCCATGTGAATGTTAGCGTAGTCCGGTGCAAATTTTTTACCCATCGCTGTGCCGCTGATTTGTAAAAAGAAATCTTTATTGAATTCAAAATCATTTTTTGTCAGGCTGATTTCTAACAGTTGTAGGAGAGATGTATCCGGGCGGCTGTCGTCCAGGTATTTCTCCATCCAGAGTTTTACAGCTGTTAGCCCTGCTGCAGTGTTTATGTTTGTAGAGACTATCTATGTCAATTGTGAATAAAATTGTGTCCTGTGTTATTTTAGTGTTTAACTATGCGTATGAAGTCGTATGTGTCTTATGTAACTGTTGTGCTTAGTTGACAGTGGAATGAGGAAATAGTCTATGTATTCTGCGATCCTGTAGGATTCGCTGTTGTATTTTGGGGAGGAGGTAAAAAACCCTTGGTCTAGGATTTTCCTCCCCCCTTAGGTAAAAACTTTGTTTTTTTGTGATGTAATTGTTTTCTAATAGTGTCTGTATAATGTCATATATTTCTTGTGCTGTGTCTAGATATATGGGTCGAATTAATTTTTTATAGTGTGCAGTGTTGTTTAATTGTCTGTGTGCTTCTTGGATGTACTGTGTTCTGTCCATGATTACTATGGCACTCCCCTTGTCAGCTGGTTTGATGACAATTTGTTTATTGTTTGCCAGCTGATGTAGTGCTTGGCTCTCTCCTCTGCTGAGGTTGTTTTTGTCTTTATGGGTTTGGGGGTTAAGTGCCTTGATCAGGGTGTTGTCTTTTATGAGTTGTGTGATTGTACCCGGGATTTGGCTCTCCCTGGGTTCCCAGTTGGATCGGGCCATAAAGGGTGTTCTGTGTGTTTTCTGATCCCTCAAAAAAGACAGCTAGTTTCAGCTTTCTGTGAAACTCCTGAGCTTCTCCTCTGAGGGTTTCTTTTTGTTTTTTTCTAATGTTTGCCGTTCGTACGAATGATAGGCCTTTGTCCAGTAAACTAATTTGATTTTGTGTGGGTGAAAAGTTTTGTGCCAGCAGTATAATGTTCTTATTCCCCTCCCTGTTTGTGTTTGGGTTTATGGGGATTCTCAGTTTAAATGTTTTAGCCAGTGTTCCAACATCTTGCCAGCTGTTCTCTCTGTCCAGTGGATGTCGTCCCGTGTAGTGCGGAAGTCCTCCTCCGGAAGCTTGGGAACATGTGGCATGTTTCGGAGGATGTGATTATTGATCTCCTCCAAATTGGATTTCTGGCGGGGTTCCAGGTTTTGGGAATAATTAATTAACGGGATCCAAATTTCCGCTGCCGGGAAGGTGTTTTTCGTCATCCTCAGCATGGTCTGCAGCTGTTTTATTGCTGTTTTTTTAGGGTGCTGGTCCTTGTTAATCCCAGTGGACAGGATGACTCTCTGTACTCTGGGATTCACTTGGGTTTTCTCCAGAAGTCCTGCGATATGATAAAATGTTGCTCCGGGGTAGCTGTCAATTTGGAGGTCTCCCCTGGAGTGGGACTGGATCCTGGAGAGGTTGGAGTCCCCTAGGATTATGTTCGGTTTGCTGGTTCTGATGGTCCGTTCCTGGACCTTCCGGGTTGTTCGGGGGTGTCTGGTCGGGTAGAAGATTTCCTCCGCTACTCCGACTCCAGTGGCATGGGGTGGGGGCGTGGGAGTGGGTGCAGGGGTCAGGGGTCAGGGGTCAGGGGTCAGGGGAGTGGGAGTGGGAGTGGGAGTGGGAGTGGGAGTGGGAGTGGGAGTGGGAGTGGGAGTGGGAGTGGGAGTGGGAGTGGGAGTGGGAGTGAAATCTTTATTTCCCAAGTTGTCCCATATTAGGGCCTCTTGGGAAATAAAAGTTTGCACTGGCCATTCAGGGTACTGAAGCCTTTAAGTAGGAAGAATTTGGTCCCTCTTGTGTCGGTGCTCTATGTGCGTTGATTTAGTCCTCTTGGAAATAGAGTGCTAAGTTTGAGAATCCAGTGTTTCTCAAACCTGCGTCTCTCCTCCGGTGTCCAATTGTTGTTCATTTGAAGGCCCGATATTTCTAGTGCCTCAAGTCCATGGTGAAGGAAATGAGCCACCAGGTGTGTGTCTGTCTCTCTATGATTTCTAATGTTGTATATATGTTGTGCTAGTCTACATTTAATTGTGTTCCCTGTTTCTCCTACATATATTATACCACATTGTTTGCACTTAATGGCATATATGCAGTTTTTAGTGTTTTTATTTAGTGTTTGTTTTATTATGTAGGTTGTGTTGGTAGTGGTGTTTCTGACTGTAGTGGCTTGTTTGTAAAATATTGGGCCCTGTGTCGGTAAAGTATTAATTTCTGGTAGTTTGCTGCTTACCAGATGATCTTTAAGATTTTTATTTCTTTTATATGCTGAGATAATTTTATAGTCCTGGATAATGTTTGTGTTCTGTAGAGTGCGGGTTAGATTTAATTTAATTTTTCTGTTTGCAGCTAGGCTAAATGCTGAGTAGGTGGTGATTAGCGGAATGATTTTGCGCGTGTCTTGTTGTCTGGTGGTCAAGAAAGTTTTCCGGACCTGTCTAAGGAAAGATCTGGAATACCCCCTTGGTTTTAATGCATTGAAGAGGGTCTGGGTAGCCTCTTCAAAATCTATTACCTGTGTGCAAATCCTGTTGAACCTGAGCAATTGTGATTTGATCAGGCCCTTGAAAGTGTGTTTAGGGTGGAGACTGTTTTTATGTAAAAGTGTGTGTGTCAGTCTCTTTAAAAAACTTTAGTGTCTAAGGTGTGTGTTTGGGGAAAAAGAGGGTCCCTTGTATGTGGTAGTGTCCAAGAAATCTATTTGTTGGTTATGCGTGATGTATTTAACTGTTATCATTCTATGGTGTGTGTTGAGGATTTGTATAAAGTGTTTGAAGTCCTCTAAACTGTGTGTCCATGTTCCCCATATGTCATCTAAGTATCTAAAATAATTGGTGGGTAATTTGGGGCATTTTGGAAAAACAGTCTCCTCCCAGTGTGCCATGTAAATGTTAGCGTAGGCCGGTGCAAATTTCTTACCCATCGCTGTGCCGCTGATTTGTAAAAAGAATTCTTTGTTGAATTCAAAATCATTTTTTGTCAGGTTGATTTCTAACAGTTGTAGGAGAGATGTATCCGGGCGGCTGTCGTCCGGGTATTTCTCCATCCAGAGTTTTACAGCTGTTAGCCCTGCTGCAGTGTTTATGTTTGTGTAGAGACTATCTATGTCAATTGTAAATAAAATGGTGTCCTGTGTTATTTTAGTGTTTTTAACTATGCGTATGAAGTCGTATGTGTCTTTTATGTAGCTGTTGTGTTTAGTTGACAGTGGAGTGAGGAAATGGTCTATGTATTCTGCGATCCTGTAGGATTCGCTGTTGCAGTCTGAAACAATAGGTCTCCCTGCCGGGATCTCATATGGTACACTCCAGGGTTAGGGTTAGGGTTAGGGTTAGGGTTAGGGAAGTAAGAAATCTATTTCCCAAGTTGTCCCATATTAGGGCCTCTTGGGAAATAAAAGTTTGCACTGGCCATTCAGGGTACTGAAGCCTTTAAGTAGGAAGAATTTGGTCCCTCTTGTGTCGGTGCTCTATGTGCGTTGATTTAGTCCTCTTGGAAATAGAGTGCTAAGTTTGAGAATCCAGTGTTTCTCAAACCTGCGTCTCTCCTCCGGTGTCCAATTATTGTTCATTTGAAGGCCCGATATTTCTAGTGCCTCAAGTCCATGGTGAAGGAAATGAGCCACCAGGTGTGTCTGTCTCTCTGTGATTTCTAATGTTGTATATATGTTGTGCTTGTCTACATTTAATTGTGTTCCCTGTTTCTCCTACATATATTATACCACATTGTTTGCACTTAATGGCATATATGCAGTTTTTAGTGTTTTTAGTTAGTGTTTGTTTTATTATGTAGGTTGTGTTGGTAGTGGTGTTTCTGACTGTAGTGGCTTGTTTGTAAAATATTGGGCCCTGTGTCGGTAAAGTATTAATTTCTGGTAGTTTGCTGCTTACCAGGTGGTCTTTAAGATTTTTATTTCTTTTATATGCTGAGATAATTTTATAGTCCTGGATAATGTTTGTGTTCTGTAAAGTGTGGGTTAGATTTAATTTAATTTTTCTGTTTGCAGCTAGGCTAAATGCTGAGTAGGTGGTGATTAGCGGGATGATTTTGCGCGTGTCTTGTTGTCTGGTGGTCAAGAAAGTTTTCCGGACCTGTCTAAGGAAAGATCTGGAATACCCCCTTGGTTTTAATGCTTTGAAGAGGGTCTGGGTAGCCTCTTCAAAATCTATTATCTGTGTGCAAATCCTGTTGAACCTGAGCAATTTTGATTTGATCAGGCCCTTGAAAGTGTGTTTAGGGTGGAGACTGTTTTTATGTAAAAGTGTGTGTGTGTCAGTCTCTTTAAAGAAAACTTTAGTGTCTAAAGTGTGTGTTTGGGAAAAAGAGGGTCCCTTGTATGTGGTAGTGTCCAAGAAATCTATTTGTTGGTTATGCGTGATGTATTTAACTGTTATCATTCTATGGTGTGTGTTGAGGATTTGTATAAAGTGTTTGAAGTCCTCTAAACTGTGTGTCCATGTTCCCCATATGTCATCTAAGTATCTAAAATAATTGGTGGGTAATTTGGGGCATTTTTGAAAAACAGTCTCCTCCCAGTGTGCCATGTAAATGTTCGCGTAGGCCGGTGCAAATTTTTTTCCCATCGCTGTGCCGCTGATTTGTAAAAAGAATTCTTTGTTGAATTCAAAATCATTTTTTGTCAGGTTGATTTCTAACAGTTGTAGGAGAGATGTATCCGGGCGGCTGTCGTCCGGGTATTTCTCCATCCAGAGTTTTACAGCTGTTAGCCCTGCTGCAGTGTTTGTTTGTGTAGAGACTATCTATGTCAATTGTGAATAAAATGGTGTCCTGCGTTATTTTAGTGTTTTTAACTATGCGTATGAAGTCGTATGTGTCTTATGTAACTGTTGTGTTTAGTTGACAGTGGAGTGAGGAAATAGTCTATGTATTCTGCGATCCTGTAGGATTCGCTGTTGCAGTCTGAAACAATAGGTCTCCCTGCCGGGATTTCATATGGTACACTCCAGGACTGAGGCTGTTTGTGTATTTTGGGGAGGAGGTAAAAAACCCTTGGTCTAGGATTTTCCTCCCCCCTTAGGTAACTTTGTTTTCTTGTGATGTAATTGTTTTCTAATAGTGTCTGTATAATGTCATATATTTCTTGTGCTGTGTCTAGATATATGGGTCGAATTAATTTTTTATAGTGTGTAGTGTTGTTTAATTGTCTGTGTGCTTCTTGAATGTATTGTGTTCTGTCCATGATTACTATGGCACTCCCCTTGTCAGCTGGTTTGATGACAATTTGTTTATTGTTTGCCAGCTGATGTAGTGCTTGGCTCTCTCCTCTGCTGAGGTTGTTTTTGTCTTTATGGGTTTGGGGGTTAAGTGCCTTGATCAGGGTGTTGTCTTTTATGAGTTGTGTGATTGTACCCGGGATTTGGCTCTCCCTAGGTTCCCAGTTGGATCGGGCCATAAAGGGTGTTCTGTCTGTGTTTTCTGATCCCTCAAAAAAGACAGCTAGTTTCAGCTTTCTGTGAAACTCCTGAGCTTCTCCTTTGAGGGTTTCTTTTTGTTTCTTTCTAATGTTTGCCGTCGGTACGAATGATAGGCCTTTGTCCAGTAAACTAATTTGATTTTGTGTGGGTGAAAAGTTTTGTGCCAGCAGTATAATGTTTTTATTCCCCTCCCTGTTTGTGTTTGGGTTTGTGGGGATTCTCAGTTTAAATGTTTTAGCCAGTGTTCCAACATCTTGCCAGCTGTTCTCTCTGTCCAGTGGATGTCGTCCCGTGTAGTGCGGAAGTCCTCCTCCGGAAGCTTGGGAACATGTGGCATGTTTCGGAGGATGTGATTATTGATCTCCTCCAAATTGGATTTCTGGCGGGGTTCCAGGTTTTGGGAATAATTAATTAATGGGATCCAAATTTCTGCTGCCGGGAAGGTGTTTTTCGTCATCCTCAGCATGGTCTGCAGCTGTTTTATTGCAGTTTTTTTAGGGTGCTGGTCCTTGTTGTTAATCCCAGTGGACAGGATGACTCTCTGTACTCTGGGATTCACTTGGGTTTTCTCCAGAAGTCCTGCGATATGATAAAATGTTGCTCCGGGGTAGCTGTCAATTTGGAGGTCTCCCCTGGAGTGGGACTGGATCCTGGAGAGGTTGGAGTCCCCTAGGATTATGTTCGGTTTGCTGGTTCTGATGGTCCATTCCTGGACCTTCCGGGTTGTTCGGGGGTGTCTGGTCGGGTAGAAGATTTCCTCCGCTACTCCGGCTCCAGTGGCGTGGGGTGGGGGGGTGGGAGTGGGTGCAGGGTTCAGGTCAGGGGTCGGAGTGGGAGTGGGGTTAGGGTTAGGGTGGGGGTGGGGGTTGGGCTCAGGGTTAGGGTTAGGGTGGGGGTGGGGGTGGGGGTTGGGGTTGGGGTCAGGGTGGGGGTGGGGGTCAGGGTTAGGGTTAGGGTTAGGGTGGGGGTTGGGCTCAGGGGTAGGGGTAGGGTTAGGGTTAGGGTTAGGGTGGGGGTGGGGGTTGGGGTCAGGGTTGGGGTTAGGGTGGGGGTTGGGGTCAGGGATAGGGGTAGGGGTAGGTGTAGGGTTGGGGTTGTGGTCCGGGGTAGGGGTAGGGGTGCGGTTGGAATTAGGAGCTGAGTGGGGGTTAGCGGTGGGGCCAGAGTGGTCATGGTCCCGTCTGTGTCTGGGTTTTTGGGGCCTTTGTGCTAGTGGTTCCGGAGTCCAGTCCCTGTGGTTTTCTGGGGTTCCACGGGTCCTTCTCCGGTTCTGTGCTGGTGCTCGGTGGGGTTTAGGAGCGCTGATCCTGGGGGTGCATGTCTGCCGCAGTGTCGGCCACTCCCTCTGGTACTGGTCCTGGTTCCGGGGCGTAGTGTGGGTGATTCTATCCGCTGTGGGTGGGGGTGGTGGAGGATTCACTAGAGCAGTGAATCTGTTGCTGGTGGAGACTGGAGTTGTGCGTCTTACAGTTCTCCAAATTGGGGCCACTGTTTCCTGGGCGATCTCCAGGGTGGTCGGGTGTAATCTTCGGCCAAACTTCTTTTTGGCCCACCTGGCCGCCACCTGGAACGCCTCTGGCCAGTAGGGTTAGGGTTAGGGTTAGGGGTTAGGGTTAGGGGTTAGGATTTAGGGTTAGGGTTAGGGGTTAGGGTTAGGGTTAGGGTTAGGTAAGTAAGGAATCTTTATTTCCCAAGTTGTCCCATATTAGGGTTAGGGGTTAGGGGTTAGGGTTAGGGTTAGGGTTAGGGTTAGGGGTTAGGGGTTAGGGTTAGGGTAAGGGTTAGGGTAAGGGTTAGGGTTTAGGGTTAGGGTTAGGGTTAGGGTTAGGGGTTAGGGGTTAAGGGTTAGGGTTAGGGTGGGGGTTGGGGTTGGGGTCAGGGTGGGGGTGGGGGTCAGGGTTAGGGTTAGGGTGGGGGTGGGGGTGGGGGTGGGGGTTGGGGTCAGGGATAGGGGTAGGGTTAAGGTTAGGGTTAGGGTGGGGGTGGGGGTTGGGGTCAGGGTTGGGGTTAGGGTTAGGGTTAGGGTGGGGGTGGGGGTTGGGGTCAGGGTTGGGGTTAGGGTGGGGGTTGGGGTCAGGGATAGGGGTAGGGGTGCGGTTAGAATTAGGAGCTGAGTGGGGGTTAGCGGTGGGGCCAGAGTGGTCATGGTCCCGTCTGTGTCTGGTTTTTTGGGGCCTTTGTGGTAGTGGTTCCGGAGTCCAGTCCCTGTGGTTTTCTGGGGTTCCACGGGTCCTTCTCCGGTTCTGTGCTGGTGCTCGGTGGGGTTTAGGAGCGCTGATCCTGGGGGTGCATGTCTGCCGCAGTGTCGGCCACTCCCTCTGGTACTGGTCCTGGTTCCGGGGCGTAGTGTGGGTGATTCTATCCGCTGTGGGTGGGGGTGGTGGAGGATTCACTAGAGCAGTGAATCTGTTGCTGGTGGAGACTGGAGTTGTGCGTCTTACAGTTCTCCAAATTGGGGCCACTGTTTCCTGGGCGATGTCCAGGGTGGTCGGGTGTAATCTTCGGCCAAACTTCTTTTTGGCCCACCTGGCCGCCACCTGGAACGCCTCTGGCCAGTTGTTGAGCTGAATTCTCTCCAATTTTTTGGTGAGTTGTTCCAGGATCTTGAGATAGTGTTCCTCCAAGATCTGCATGCATGTGTGGAGCCAGTTCCGGGCATTCCCCGTCAGTAACAACATGGTGTCCTCTGTCGGGGAGGCCGGTCTCACCAGGGTGGCCAGTTCCTGCATCTTTTTAAATAAACTGGTGGGTGGTGCTGTCCCGGCTCCAGACACTGCAGTGTTCTGCAGGTGATGCGTTGTCTGGATGACTCGGAAGAGGGTCCTAGTGGCCTCAGCGAAAGCCGTCATGGTGTTTTGGTGTGGGTAAGGTGGTGTGTTTTTAGGTGTTTCTAATTTTCTAATTTTGAGAATAACGCAAGACTATTTTTTTGTGGTTTAAACTGTTTTTATTTTCTAGAATTGTCAAATATTTTTCAAATTTTACAGATTTTTAGTGTTTTTTTAGTAATTTTTTATCATTAAAAATGTTGTGCAAGCGGCGGTGCAGGTTTCGACTGTTTGATAGCGTGCTGTCAACACGAGGTTGACGCTTATCAAAGCAGTCTATACTTACCAAGACTGTTACCTTGTGGTTTAGTTGACACCGTTAGGTTTCCACCACAAGGTAGTGCAGTCTGTACCGTGTTGCTGCAGGATTCCTCCTGGTGTCTCGTCCGTGAAAATGTTCAGGTTTGTTTTGCTCTTTCGGGATCAGCAGCGGGAGAGTTCCTCCGAGTAGGATGTGTTCCTCTGCTGTCTTCCAAAGCATATGTTGACACAACGTTTCGCCTTGTCTTAGGCTTCTTCAGGTGTGGGTTAGGGTTAGGGTTGGGGTTTAGGGTTTAGGGTTAGGGTTAGGGTTAGGGTTAGGGTTTAGGGGTTAGGGGTTAGGGTTTAGGGGTTAGGGTTAGGGTTAGGGTTAGGGGTAGGGTTAGGGTTAGGGGTTAGGGGTTAGGGGTTAGGGGTTAGGGTTAGGGTTAGGGTTAGGGGTTAGGGGTTAGGGGTTAGGGGTTAGGGGTTAGGGGTTAGGGTTAGGGTTAGGTAAGTAAGAAATCTTTATTTCCCAAGTTGTCCCATATTAGGGCCTCTTGGGAAATAAAAGTTTGCACTGGCCATTCAGGGTACTGAAGCCTTTAAGTAGGAAGAATTTGGTCCCTCTTGTGTCGGTGCTCTATGTGCGTTGATTTAGTCCTCTTGGAAATAGAGTGCTAAGTTTGAGAATCCAGTGTTTCTCAAACCTGCGTCTCTCCTCCGGTGTCCAATTGTTGTTCATTTGAAGGCCCGATATTTCTAGTGCCTCAAGTCCATGGTGAAGGAAATGAGCCACCAGGTGTGTGTCTGTCTCTCTATGATTTCTAATGTTGTATATATGTTGTGCTAGTCTACATTTAATTGTGTTCCCTGTTTCTCCTACATATATTATACCACATTGTTTGCACTTAATGGCATATATGCAGTTTTTAGTGTTTTTATTTAGTGTTTGTTTTATTATGTAGGTTGTGTTGGTAGTGGTGTTTCTGACTGTAGTGGCTTGTTTGTAAAATATTGGGCCCTGTGTCGGTAAAGTATTAATTTCTGGTAGTTTGCTGCTTACCAGATGATCTTTAAGATTTTTATTTCTTTTATATGCTGAGATAATTTTATAGTCCTGGATAATGTTTGTGTTCTGTAGAGTGCGGGTTAGATTTAATTTAATTTTTCTGTTTGCAGCTAGGCTAAATGCTGAGTAGGTGGTGATTAGCGGAATGATTTTGCGCGTGTCTTGTTGTCTGGTGGTCAAGAAAGTTTTCCGGACCTGTCTAAGGAAAGATCTGGAATACCCCCTTGGTTTTAATGCATTGAAGAGGGTCTGGGTAGCCTCTTCAAAATCTATTACCTGTGTGCAAATCCTGTTGAACCTGAGCAATTGTGATTTGATCAGGCCCTTGAAAGTGTGTTTAGGGTGGAGACTGTTTTTATGTAAAAGTGTGTGTGTGTCAGTCTCTTTAAAGAAAACTTTAGTGTCTAAGGTGTGTGTTTGGGAAAAAGAGGGTCCCTTGTATGTGGTAGTGTCCAAGAAATCTATTTGTTGGTTATGCGTGATGTATTTAACTGTTATCATTCTATGGTGTGTGTTGAGGATTTGTATAAAGTGTTTGAAGTCCTCTAAACTGTGTGTCCATGTTCCCCATATGTCATCTAAGTATCTAAAATAATTGGTGGGTAATTTGGGGCATTTTTGAAAAACAGTCTCCTCCCAGTGTGCCATGTAAATGTTAGCGTAGGCCGGTGCAAATTTCTTACCCATCGCTGTGCCGCTGATTTGTAAAAAGAATTCTTTGTTGAATTCAAAATCATTTTTTGTCAGGTTGATTTCTAACAGTTGTAGGAGAGATGTATCCGGGCGGCTGTCGTCCGGGTATTTCTCCATCCAGAGTTTTACAGCTGTTAGCCCTGCTGCAGTGTTTATGTTTGTGTAGAGACTATCTATGTCAATTGTGAATAAAATGGTGTCCTGTGTTATTTTAGTGTTTTTAACTATGCGTATGAAGTCGTATGTGTCTTTTATGTAGCTGTTGTGTTTAGTTGACAGTGGAGTGAGGAAATGGTCTATGTATTCTGCGATCCTGTAGGATTCGCTGTTGCAGTCTGAAACAATAGGTCTCCCTGCCGGGATCTCATATGGTACACTCCAGGACTGAGGCTGTTTGTGTATTTTGGGGAGGAGGTAAAAAACCCTTGGTCTAGGATTTTCCTCCCCCCTTAGGTAAAAACTTTGTTTTTTTGTGATGTAATTGTTTTCTAATAGTGTCTGTATAATGTCATATATTTCTTGTGCTGTGTCTAGATATATGGGTCGAATTAATTTTTTATAGTGTGTAGTGTTGTTTAATTGTCTGTGTGCTTCTTGGATGTACTGTGTTCTGTCCATGATTACTATGGCACTCCCCTTGTCAGCTGGTTTGATGACAATTTGTTTATTGTTTGCCAGCTGATGTAGTGCTTGGCTCTCTCCTCTGCTGAGGTTGTTTTTGTCTTTATGGGTTTGGGGGTTAAGTGCCTTGATCAGGGTGTTGTTGTCTTTTATGAGTTGTGTGATTGTACCCGGGATTTGGCTCTCCCTGGGTTCCCAGTTGGATCGGGCCATAAAGGGTGTTCTGTTTGTGTTTTCTGATCCCTCAAAAAAGACAGCTAGTTTCAGCTTTCTGTGAAACTCCTGAGCTTCTCCTCTGAGGGTTTCTTTTTGTTTTTTTCTAATGTTTGCCGTCGGTACGAATGATAGGCCTTTGTCCAGTAAACTAATTTGATTTGGTGTGGGTGAAAAGTTTTGTGCCAGCAGTATAATGTTCTTATTCCCCTCCCTGTTTGTGTTTGGGTTTGTGGGGATTCTCAGTTTAAATGTTTTAGCCAGTGTTCCAACATCTTGCCAGCTGTTCTCTCTGTCCAGTGGATGTCGTCCCGTGTAGTGCGGAAGTCCTCCTCCGGAAGCTTGGGAACATGTGGCATGTTTCGGAGAATGTGATTATTGATCTCCTCCAAATTGGATTTCTGGCGGGGTTCCAGGTTTTGGGAATAATTAATTAACGGGATCCAAATTTCTGCTGCCGGGAAGGTGTTTTTTGTCATCCTCAGCATGGTCTGCAGCTGTTTTATTGCTGTTTTTTTAGGGTGCTGGTCCTTGTTGTTAATCCCAGTGGACAGGATGACTCTCTGTACTCTGGGATTCACTTGGGTTTTCTCCAGGAGTCCTGCGATATGATAAAATGTTGCTCCGGGGTAGCTGTCAATTTGTAGGTCTCCCCTGGAGTGGGACTGGATCCTGGAGAGGTTGGAGTCCCCTAGGATTATGTTCGGTTTGCTGGTTCTGATGGTCCATTCCTGGACCTTCCGCGTTGTTCGGGGGTGTCTGGTCGGGTAGAAGATTTCCTCCGCTACTCCGACTCCAGTGGCGTGGGGTGGGGGGGTGGGAGTGGGTGCAGGGTTCAGGTCAGGGGTCGGAGTGGGAGTGGGGTTAGGGTTAGGGTGGGGGTGGGGGTTGGGCTCAGGGGTAGGGTTAGGGTTAGGGTGGGGGTTGGGGTTGGGGTCAGGGTGGGGGTGGGGGTCAGGGTTAGGGTTAGGGTGGGGGTGGGGGTGGGGGTTGGGGTCAGGGATAGGGATAGGGGTAGGGTTAAGGTTAGGGTTAGGGTGGGGGTGGGGGTTGGGGTCAGGGTTGGGGTTGGGGTTAGGGTTAGGGTTAGGGTGGGGGTGGGGGTTGGGGTCAGGGTTGGGGTTAGGGTGGGGGTTGGGGTCAGGGATAGGGGTAGGGGTGCGGTTAGAATTAGGAGCTGAGTGGGGGTTAGCGGTGGGGCCAGAGTGGTCATGGTCCCGTCTGTGTCTGGGTTTTTGGGGCCTTTGTGGTAGTGGTTCCGGAGTCCAGTCCCTGTGGTTTTCTGGGGTTCCACGGGTCCTTCTCCGGTTCTGTGCTGGTGCTCGGTGGGGTTTAGGAGCGCTGATCCTGGGGGTGCATGTCTGCCGCAGTGTCGGCCACTCCCTCTGGTACTGGTCCTGGTTCCGGGGCGTAGTGTGGGTGATTCTATCCGCTGTGGGTGGGGGTGGTGGAGGATTCACTAGAGCAGTGAATCTGTTGCTGGTGGAGACTGGAGTTGTGCGTCTTACAGTTCTCCAAATTGGGGCCACTGTTTCCTGGGCGATGTCCAGGGTGGTCGGGTGTAATCTTCGGCCAAACTTCTTTTTGGCCCACCTGGCCGCCACCTGGAACGCCTCTGGCCAGTTGTTGAGCTGAATTCTCTCCAACTTTTTGGTGAGTTGTTCCAGGATCTTGAGATAGTGTTCCTCCAAGATCTGCATGCATGTGTGGAGCCAGTTCCGGGCATTCCCCGTCAGTAACAACATGGTGTCCTCTGTCGGGGAGGCCGGTCTCACCAGGGTGGCCAGTTCCTGCATCTTTTTAAATAAACTGGTGGGTGGTGCTGTCCCGGCTCCAGACACTGCAGTGTTCTGCAGGTGATGCGTTGTCTGGATGACTCGGAAGAGGGTCCTAGTGGCCTCAGCGAAAGCCGTCATGGTGTTTTGGTGTGGGTAAGGTGGTGTGTTTTTAGGTGTTTTTAATTTTCTAATTTTGAGAATAACGCAAGACTATTTTTTTGTGGTTTAAACTGTTTTTATTTTCTAGAATTGTCAAATATTTTTCAAATTTTACAGATTTTTAGTGTTTTTTTAGTAATTTTTTATCATTAAAAATGTTGTGCAAGCGGCGGTGCAGGTTTCGACTGTTTGATAGCGTGCTGTCAACACGAGGTTGACGCTTATCAAAGCAGTCTATACTTACCAAGACTGTTACCTTGTGGTTTAGTTGACACCGTTAGGTTTCCACCACAAGGTAGTGCAGTCTGTACCGTGTTGCTGCAGGATTCCTCCTGGTGTCTCGTCCGTGAAAATGTTCAGGTTTGTTTTGCTCTTTCGGGATCAGCAGCGGGAGAGTTCCTCCGAGTAGGATGTGTTCCTCTGCTGTCTTCCAAAGCATATGTTGACACAACGTTTCGCCTTGTCTTAGGCTTCTTCAGGTGTGGGTTAGGGTTAGGGTTGGGGTTTAGGGTTAGGGTTAGGGTTAGGGGTTAGGGGTTAGGGGTTAGGGTTAGGGTTAGGGGGTTAGGGGTTAGGGTTAGGGGGTTAGGGTTAGGGGGTTAGGGTTAGGGGGTTAGGGTTAGGGTTAGGGTTAGGGTTAGGGTTAGGTAAGTAAGAAATCTTTATTTCCCAAGTTGTCCCATATTAGGGCCTCTTGGGAAATAAAAGTTTGCACTGGCCATTCAGGGTACTGAAGCCTTTAAGTAGGAAGAATTTGGTCCCTCTTGTGTCGGTGCTCTATGTGCGTTGATTTAGTCCTCTTGGAAATAGAGTGCTAAGTTTGAGAATCCAGTGTTTCTCAAACCTGCGTCTCTCCTCCGGTGTCCAATTGTTGTTCATTTGAAGGCCCGATATTTCTAGTGCCTCAAGTCCATGGTGAAGGAAATGAGCCACCAGGTGTGTGTCTGTCTCTCTATGATTTCTAATGTTGTATATATGTTGTGCTAGTCTACATTTAATTGTGTTCCCTGTTTCTCCTACATATATTATACCACATTGTTTGCACTTAATGGCATATATGCAGTTTTTAGTGTTTTTATTTAGTGTTTGTTTTATTATGTAGGTTGTGTTGGTAGTGGTGTTTCTGACTGTAGTGGCTTGTTTGTAAAATATTGGGCCCTGTGTCGGTAAAGTATTAATTTCTGGTAGTTTGCTGCTTACCAGATGATCTTTAAGATTTTTATTTCTTTTATATGCTGAGATAATTTTATATTCCTGGATAATGTTTGTGTTCTGTAGAGTGCGGGTTAGATTTAATTTAATTTTTCTGTTTGCAGCTAGGCTAAATGCTGAGTAGGTGGTGATTAGCGGAATGATTTTGCGCGTGTCTTGTTGTCTGGTGGTTAAGAAAGTTTTCCGGACCTGTCTAAGGAAAGATCTGGAATACCCCCTTGGTTTTAATGCATTGAAGAGGGTCTGGGTAGCCTCTTCAAAATCTATTACCTGTGTGCAAATCCTGTTGAACCTGAGCAATTGTGATTTGATCAGGCCCTTGAAAGTGTGTTTAGGGTGGAGACTGTTTTTATGTAAAAGTGTGTGTGTGTCGGTCTCTTTAAAGAAAACTTTAGTGTCTAAAGTGTGTGTTTGGGAAAAAGAGGGTCCCTTGTATGTGGTAGTGTCCAAGAAATCTATTTGTTGGTTATGCGTGATGTATTTAACTGTTATCATTCTATGGTGTGTGTTGAGGATTTGTATAAAGTGTTTGAAGTCCTCTAAACTGTGTGTCCATGTTCCCCATATGTCATCTAAGTATCTAAAATAATTGGTGGGTAATTTGGGGCATTTTTGAAAAACAGTCTCCTCCCAGTGTGCCATGTAAATGTTAGCGTAGGCCGGTGCAAATTTCTTACCCATCGCTGTGCCGCTGATTTGTAAAAAGAATTCTTTGTTGAATTCAAAATCATTTTTTGTCAGGTTGATTTCTAACAGTTGTAGGAGAGATGTATCCGGGCGGCTGTCGTCCGGGTATTTCTCCATCCAGAGTTTTACAGCTGTTAGCCCTGCTGCAGTGTTTATGTTTGTGTAGAGACTATCTATGTCAATTGTGAATAAAATGGTGTCCTGTGTTATTTTAGTGTTTTTAACTATGCGTATGAAGTCGTATGTGTCTTTTATGTAACTGTTGTGTTTAGTTGACAGTGGAGTGAGGAAATAGTCTATGTATTCTGCGATCCTGTAGGATTCGCTGTTGCAGTCTGAAACAATAGGTCTCCCTGCCGGGATCTCATATGGTACACTCCAGGACTGAGGCTGTTTGTGTATTTTGGGGAGGAGGTAAAAAACCCTTGGTCTAGGATTTTCCTCCCCCCTTAGGTAAAAACTTTGTTTTTTTGTGATGTAATTGTTTTCTAATAGTGTCTGTATAATGTCATATATTTCTTGTGCTGTGTCTAGATATATGGGTCGAATTAATTTTTTATAGTGTGTAGTGTTGTTTAATTGTCTGTGTGCTTCTTGAATGTATTGTGTTCTGTCCATGATTACTATGGCACTCCCCTTGTCAGCTGGTTTGATGACAATTTGTTTATTGTTTGCCAGCTGATGTAGTGCTTGGCTCTCTCCTCTGCTGAGGTTGTTTTTGTCTTTATGGGTTTGGGGGTTAAGTGCCTTGATCAGGGTGTTGTTGTCTTTTATGAGTTGTGTGATTGTACCCGGGATTTGGCTCTCCCTAGGTTCCCAGTTGGATCGGGCCATAAAGGGTGTTCTGTCTGTGTTTTCTGATCCCTCAAAAAAGACAGCAAGTTTCAGCTTTCTGTGAAACTCCTGAGTTTCTCCTTTGAGGGTTTCTTTTTGTTTCTTTCTAATGTTTGCCGTCGGTACGAATGATAGGCCTTTGTCCAGTAAACTAATTTGATTTTGTGTGGGTGAAAAGTTTTGTGCCAGCAGTATAATGTTCTTATTCCCCTCCCTGTTTGTGTTTGGGTTTGTGGGGATTCTCAGTTTAAATGTTTTAGCCAGTGTTCCAACATCTTGCCAGCTGTTCTCTCTGTCCAGTGGATGTCGTCCCGTGTAGTGCGGAAGTCCTCCTCCGGAAGCTTGGGAACATGTGGCATGTTTCGGAGGATGTGATTATTGATCTCCTCCAAATTGGATTTCTGGCGGGGTTCCAGGTTTTGGGAATAATTAATTAATGGGATCCAAATTTCTGCTGCCGGGAAGGTGTTTTTCGTCATCCTCAGCATGGTCTGCAGCTGTTTTATTGCAGTTTTTTTAGGGTGCTGGTCCTTGTTGTTAATCCCAGTGGACAGGATGACTCTCTGTACTCTGGGATTCACTTGGGTTTTCTCCAGAAGTCCTGCGATATGATAAAATGTTGCTCCGGGGTAGCTGTCAATTTGGAGGTCTCCCCTGGAGTGGGACTGGATCCTGGAGAGGTTGGAGTCCCCTAGGATTATATTCGGTTTGCTGGTTCTGATGGTCCATTCCTGGACCTTCCGGGTTGTTCGGGGGTGTCTGGTCGGGTAGAAGATTTCCTCCGCCCCTCCGACTCCAGTGGCGTGGGGTGGGGGGGTGGGAGTGGGTGCAGGGTTCAGGTCAGGGGTCGGAGTGGGAGTGGGGTTAGGGTTAGGGTGGGGGTGGGGGTTGGGCTCAGGGGTAGGGTTAAGGTTAGGGTGGGGGTTGGGGTTGGGGTCAGGGTGGGGGTGGGGGTCAGGGTTAGGGTGGGGGTGGGGGTTGGGGTCAGGGATAGGGGTAGGGTAGGGTTAGGGTTAGGGTTAGGGTTAGGGGTTAGGGGTTAGGGGTTAGGGTTAGGGTTAGGGTTAGGGTTAGGGGTTAGGGTTAGGGGTTAGGGGTTAGGGTTAGGGGTTAGGGTTAGGGTTAGGGTTAGGGTTAGGGTTAGGGTTAGGGTTAGGGTTGGGGTTAGGGTTAGGGTTAGGGTTAGGGTTAGGGTTAGGGTTAGGGGTTAGGGGTTAGGGGTTAGGGTTAGGGTTAGGGTTAGGGTTAGGGTTAGGGGTTAGGGTTAGGGTTAGGGGTTAGGTAAGTAAGAAATCTTTATTTCCCAAGTTGTCCCATATTAGGGCCTCTTGGGAAATAAAAGTTTGCACTGGCCATTCAGGGTACTGAAGCCTTTAAGTAGGAAGAATTTGGTCCCTCTTGTGTCGGTGCTCTATGTGCGTTGATTTAGTCCTCTTGGAAATAGAGTGCTAAGTTTGAGAATCCAGTGTTTCTCAAACCTGCGTCTCTCCTCCGGTGTCCAATTGTTGTTCATTTGAAGGCCCGATATTTCTAGTGCCTCAAGTCCATGGTGAAGGAAATGAGCCACCAGGTGTGTGTCTGTCTCTCTGTGATTTCTGATGTTGTATATATGTTGTGCTAGTCTACATTTAATTGTGTTCCCTGTTTCTCCTACATATATTATACCACATTGTTTGCACTTAATGGCATATATGCAGTTTTTAGTGTTTTTATTTAGTGTTTGTTTTATTATGTAGGTTGTGTTGGTAGTGGTGTTTCTGACTGTAGTGGCTTGTTTGTAAAATATTGGGCCCTGTGTCGGTAAAGTATTAATTTCTGGTAGTTTGCTGCTTACCAGATGATCTTTAAGATTTTTATTTCTTTTATATGCTGAGATAATTTTATAGTCCTGGATAATGTTTGTGTTTTGTAGAGTGCGGGTTAGATTTAATTTAATTTTTCTGTTTGCAGCTAGGCTAAATGCTGAGTAGGTGGTGATTAGCGGAATGATTTTGCGCGTGTCTTGTTGTCTGGTGGTCAAGAAAGTTTTCCGGACCTGTCTGAGGAAAGATCTGGAATACCCCCTTGGTTTTAATGCATTGAAGAGGGTCTGGGTAGCCTCTTCAAAATCTATTACCTGTGTGCAAATCCTGTTGAACCTGAGCAATTGTGATTTGATCAGGCCCTTGAAAGTGTGTTTAGGGTGGAGACTGTTTTTATGTAAAAGTGTGTGTGTGTCAGTCTCTTTAAAGAAAACTTTAGTGTCTAAAGTGTGTGTTTGGAAAAAAGAGGGTCCCTTGTATGTGGTAGTGTCCAAGAAATCTATTTGTTGGTTATGCGTGATGTATTTAACTGTTATCATTCTATGGTGTGTGTTGAGGATTTGTATAAAGTGTTTGAAGTCCTCTAAACTGTGTGTCCATGTTCCCCATATGTCATCTAAGTATCTAAAATAATTGGTGGGTAATTTGGGGCATTTTTGAAAAACAGTCTCCTCCCAGTGTGCCATGTAAATGTTAGCGTAGGCCGGTGCAAATTTCTTACCCATCGCTGTGCCGCTGATTTGTAAAAAGAATTCTTTGTTGAATTCAAAATCATTTTTTGTCAGGTTGATTTCTAACAGTTGTAGGAGAGATGTATCCGGGCGGCTGTCGTCCGGGTATTTCTCCATCCAGAGTTTTACAGCTGTTAGCCCTGCTGCAGTGTTTATGTTTGTGTAGAGACTATCTATGTCAATTGTGAATAAAATGGTGTCCTGTGTTATTTTAGTGTTTTTAACTATGCGTATGAAGTCGTATGTGTCTTTTATGTAACTGTTGTGTTTAGTTGACAGTGGAGTGAGGAAATGGTCTATGTATTCTGCGATCCTGTAGGATTCGCTGTTGCAGTCTGAAACAATAGGTCTCCCTGCCGGGATCTCATATGGTACACTCCAGGACTGAGGCTGTTTGTGTATTTTGGGGAGGAGGTAAAAAACCCTTGGTCTAGGATTTTCCTCCCCCCTTAGGTAAAAACTTTGTTTTTTTGTGATGTAATTGTTTTCTAATAGTGTCTGTATAATGTCATATATTTCTTGTGCTGTGTCTAGATATATGGGTCGAATTAATTTTTTATAGTGTGTAGTGTTGTTTAATTGTCTGTGTGCTTCTTGAATGTATTGTGTTCTGTCCATGATTACTATGGCACTCCCCTTGTCAGCTGGTTTGATGACAATTTGTTTATTGTTTGCCAGCTGATGTAGTGCTTGGCTCTCTCCTCTGCTGAGGTTGTTTTTGTCTTTATGGGTTTGGGGGTTAAGTGCCTTGATCAGGGTGTTGTTGTCTTTTATGAGTTGTGTGATTGTACCCGGGATTTGGCTCTCCCTAGGTTCCCAGTTGGATCGGGCCATAAAGGGTGTTCTGTCTGTGTTTTCTGATCCCTCAAAAAAGACAGCAAGTTTCAGCTTTCTGTGAAACTCCTGAGTTTCTCCTTTGAGGGTTTCTTTTTGTTTCTTTCTAATGTTTGCCGTCGGTACGAATGATAGGCCTTTGTCCAGTAAACTAATTTGATTTTGTGTGGGTGAAAAGTTTTGTGCCAGCAGTATAATGTTCTTATTCCCCTCCCTGTTTGTGTTTGGGTTTGTGGGGATTCTCAGTTTAAATGTTTTAGCCAGTGTTCCAACATCTTGCCAGCTGTTCTCTCTGTCCAGTGGATGTCGTCCCGTGTAGTGCGGAAGTCCTCCTCCGGAAGCTTGGGAACATGTGGCATGTTTCGGAGGATGTGATTATTGATCTCCTCCAAATTGGATTTCTGGCGGGGTTCCAGGTTTTGGGAATAATTAATTAATGGGATCCAAATTTCTGCTGCCGGGAAGGTGTTTTTCGTCATCCTCAGCATGGTCTGCAGCTGTTTTATTGCAGTTTTTTTAGGGTGCTGGTCCTTGTTGTTAATCCCAGTGGACAGGATGACTCTCTGTACTCTGGGATTCACTTGGGTTTTCTCCAGAAGTCCTGCGATATGATAAAATGTTGCTCCGGGGTAGCTGTCAATTTGGAGGTCTCCCCTGGAGTGGGACTGGATCCTGGAGAGGTTGGAGTCCCCTAGGATTATATTCGGTTTGCTGGTTCTGATGGTCCATTCCTGGACCTTCCGGGTTGTTCGGGGGTGTCTGGTCGGGTAGAAGATTTCCTCCGCCCCTCCGACTCCAGTGGCGTGGGGTGGGGGGGTGGGAGTGGGTGCAGGGTTCAGGTCAGGGGTCGGAGTGGGAGTGGGGTTAGGGTTAGGGTGGGGGTGGGGGTTGGGCTCAGGGGTAGGGTTAGGGTTAGGGTGGGGGTTGGGGTTGGGGTCAGGGTGGGGGTGGGGGTCAGGGTTAGGGTTAGGGTTAGGGTGGGGGTGGGGGTTGGGGTCAGGGATAGGGGTAGGGTTAAGGTTAGGGTTAGGGTGGGGGTGGGGGTTGGGGTCAGGGTTGGGGTTAGGGTTAGGGTTAGGGTGGGGGTGGGGGTTGGGGTCAGGGTTGGGGTTAGGGTGGGGGTTGGGGTCAGGGATAGGGGTAGGGGTGCGGTTAGAATTAGGAGCTGAGTGGGGGTTAGCGGTGGGGCCAGAGTGGTCATGGTCCCGTCTGTGTCTGGGTTTTTGGGGCCTTTGTGGTAGTGGTTCCGGAGTCCAGTCCCTGTGGTTTTCTGGGGTTCCACGGGTCCTTCTCCGGTTCTGTGCTGGTGCTCGGTGGGGTTTAGGAGCGCTGATCCTGGGGGTGCATGTCTGCCGCAGTGTCGGCCACTCCCTCTGGTACTGGTCCTGGTTCCGGGGTGTAGTGTGGGTGATTCTATCCGCTGTGGGTGGGGGTGGTGGAGGATTCACTAGAGCAGTGAATCTGTTGCTGGTGGAGACTGGAGTTGTGCGTCTTACAGTTCTCCAAATTGGGGCCACTGTTTCCTGGGCGATGTCCAGGGTGGTCGGGTGTAATCTTCGGCCAAACTTCTTTTTGGCCCACCTGGCCGCCACCTGGAACGCCTCTGGCCAGTTGTTGAGCTGAATTCTCTCCAACTTTTTGGTGAGTTGTTCCAGGATCTTGAGATAGTGTTCCTCCAAGATCTGCATGCATGTGTGGAGCCAGTTCCGGGCATTCCCCGTCAGTAACAACATGGTGTCCTCTGTCGGGGAGGCCGGTCTCACCAGGGTGGCCAGTTCCTGCATCTTTTTAAATAAACTGGTGGGTGGTGCTGTCCCGGCTCCAGACACTGCAGTGTTCTGCAGGTGATGCGTTGTCTGGATGACTCGGAAGAGGGTCCTAGTGGCCTCAGCGAAAGCCGTCATGGTGTTTTGGTGTGGGTAAGGTGGTGTGTTTTTAGGTGTTTTTAATTTTCTAATTTTGAGAATAACGCAAGACTATTTTTTTGTGGTTTAAACTGTTTTTATTTTCTAGAATTGTCAAATATTTTTCAAATTTTACAGATTTTTAGTGTTTTTTTAGTAATTTTTTATCATTAAAAATGTTGTGCAAGCGGCGGTGCAGGTTTCGACTGTTTGATAGCGTGCTGTCAACACGAGGTTGACGCTTATCAAAGCAGTCTATACTTACCAAGACTGTTACCTTGTGGTTTAGTTGACACCGTTAGGTTTCCACCACAAGGTAGTGCAGTCTGTACCGTGTTGCTGCAGGATTCCTCCTGGTGTCTCGTCCGTGAAAATGTTCAGGTTTGTTTTGCTCTTTCGGGATCAGCAGCGGGAGAGTTCCTCCGAGTAGGATGTGTTCCTCTGCTGTCTTCCAAAGCATATGTTGACACAACGTTTCGCCTTGTCTTAGGCTTCTTCAGGTGTGGGTTAGGGTTAGGGTTGGGGTTTAGGGTTAGGGTTAGGGTTAGGGGTTAGGGGTTAGGGGTTAGGGTTAGGGTTAGGGTTAGGGTTAGGGGTTAGGGTTAGGGTTAGGGTTAGGGGTTAGGGTTAGGGTTAGGGTTAGGGGTGGGGTTAGGGTTAGGGTTAGGGTTAGGGTTAGGGTTAGGGTTAGGGGTTAGGGGTTAGGGTTAGGGGTTAGGGTTAGGGTTAGGGTTAGGGTTAGGGTTAGGGGTTAGGGTTAGGGTTAGGGTTAGGTAAGTAAGAAATCTTTATTTCCCAAGTTGTCCCATATTAGGGCCTCTTGGGAAATAAAAGTTTGCACTGGCCATTCAGGGTACTGAAGCCTTTAAGTAGGAAGAATTTGGTCCCTCTTGTGTCGGTGCTCTATGTGCGTTGATTTAGTCCTCTTGGAAATAGAGTGCTAAGTTTGAGAATCCAGTGTTTCTCAAACCTGCGTCTCTCCTCCGGTGTCCAATTGTTGTTCATTTGAAGGCCCGATATTTCTAGTGCCTCAAGTCCATGGTGAAGGAAATGAGCCACCAGGTGTGTGTCTGTCTCTCTGTGATTTCTAATGTTGTATATATGTTGTGCTAGTCTACATTTAATTGTGTTCCCTGTTTCTCCTACATATATTATACCACATTGTTTGCACTTAATGGCATATATGCAGTTTTTAGTGTTTTTATTTAGTGTTTGTTTTATTATGTAGGTTGTGTTGGTAGTGGTGTTTCTGACTGTAGTGGCTTGTTTGTAAAATATTGGGCCCTGTGTCGGTAAAGTATTAATTTCTGGTAGTTTGCTGCTTACCAGATGATCTTTAAGATTTTTATTTCTTTTATATGCTGAGATAATTTTATAGTCCTGGATAATGTTTGTGTTTTGTAGAGTGCGGGTTAGATTAAATTTAATTTTTCTGTTTGCAGCTAGGCTAAATGCTGAGTAGGTGGTGATTAGCGGAATGATTTTGCGTGTGTCTTGTTGTCTGGTGGTCAAGAAAGTTTTCCGGACCTGTCTGAGGAAAGATCTGGAATACCCCCTTGGTTTTAATGCATTGAAGAGGGTCTGGGTTAGGGTTAGGGTTAGGGTTAGGGTTAGGGTTAGGGTTAGGGTTAGGGTTAGGGGTTAGGGTTAGGGTTAGGGTTAGGGTTAGGGTTAGGGTTAGGTAAGTAAGAAATCTTTATTTCCCAAGTTGTCCCATATTAGGGCCTCTTGGGAAATAAAAGTTTGCACTGGCCATTCAGGGTACTGAAGCCTTTAAGTAGGAAGAATTTGGTCCCTCTTGTGTCGGTGCTCTATGTGCGTTGATTTAGTCCTCTTGGAAATAGAGTGCTAAGTTTGAGAATCCAGTGTTTCTCAAACCTGCGTCTCTCCTCCGGTGTCCAATTGTTGTTCATTTGAAGGCCCGATATTTCTAGTGCCTCAAGTCCATGGTGAAGGAAATGAGCCACCAGGTGTGTGTCTGTCTCTCTGTGATTTCTAATGTTGTATATATGTTGTGCTAGTCTACATTTAATTGTGTTCCCTGTTTCTCCTACATATATTATACCACATTGTTTGCACTTAATGGCATATATGCAGTTTTTAGTGTTTTTATTTAGTGTTTGTTTTATTATGTAGGTTGTGTTGGTAGTGGTGTTTCTGACTGTAGTGGCTTGTTTGTAAAATATTGGGCCCTGTGTCGGTAAAGTATTAATTTCTGGTAGTTTGCTGCTTACCAGATGATCTTTAAGATTTTTATTTCTTTTATATGCTGAGATAATTTTATATTCCTGGATAATGTTTGTGTTCTGTAGAGTGCGGGTTAGATTTAATTTAATTTTTCTGTTTGCAGCTAGGCTAAATGCTGAGTAGGTGGTGATTAGCGGAATGATTTTGCGCGTGTCTTGTTGTCTGGTGGTTAAGAAAGTTTTCCGGACCTGTCTAAGGAAAGATCTGGAATACCCCCTTGGTTTTAATGCATTGAAGAGGGTCTGGGTAGCCTCTTCAAAATCTATTACCTGTGTGCAAATCCTGTTGAACCTGAGCAATTGTGATTTGATCAGGCCCTTGAAAGTGTGTTTAGGGTGGAGACTGTTTTTATGTAAAAGTGTGTGTGTGTCAGTCTCTTTAAAGAAAACTTTAGTGTCTAAAGTGTGTGTTTGGGAAAAAGAGGGTCCCTTGTATGTGGTAGTGTCCAAGAAATCTATTTGTTGGTTATGCGTGATGTATTTAACTGTTATCATTCTATGGTGTGTGTTGAGGATTTGTATAAAGTGTTTGAAGTCCTCTAAACTATGTGTCCATGTTCCCCATATGTCATCTAAGTATCTAAAATAATTGGTGGGTAATTTGGGGCATTTTTGAAAAACAGTCTCCTCCCAGTGTGCCATGTAAATGTTCGCGTAGGCCGGTGCAAATTTTTTTCCCATCGCTGTGCCGCTGATTTGTAAAAAGAATTCTTTGTTGAATTCAAAATCATTTTTTGTCAGGTTGATTTCTAACAGTTGTAGGAGAGATGTATCCGGGCGGCTGTCGTCCGGGTATTTCTCCATCCAGAGTTTTACAGCTGTTAGCCCTGCTGCAGTGTTTATGTTTGTGTAGAGACTATCTATGTCAATTGTGAATAAAATGGTGTCCTGTGTTATTTTAGTGTTTTTAACTATGCGTATGAAGTCGTATGTGTCTTTTATGTAACTGTTGTGTTTAGTTGACAGTGGAGTGAGGAAATGGTCTATGTATTCTGCGATCCTGTAGGATTCGCTGTTGCAGTCTGAAACAATAGGTCTCCCTGCCGGGATCTCATATGGTACACTCCAGGACTGAGGCTGTTTGTGTATTTTGGGGAGGAGGTAAAAAACCCTTGGTCTAGGATTTTCCTCCCCCCTTAGGTAAAAACTTTGTTTTTTTGTGATGTAATTGTTTTCTAATAGTGTCTGTATAATGTCATATATTTCTTGTGCTGTGTCTAGATATATGGGTCGAATTAATTTTTTATAGTGTGTAGTGTTGTTTAATTGTCTGTGTGCTTCTTGGATGTACTGTGTTCTGTCCATGATTACTATGGCACTCCCCTTGTCAGCTGGTTTGATGACAATTTGTTTATTGTTTGCCAGCTGATGTAGTGCTTGGCTCTCTCCTCTGCTGAGGTTGTTTTTGTCTTTATGGGTTTGGGGGTTAAGTGCCTTGATCAGGGTGTTGTTGTCTTTTATGAGTTGTGTGATTGTACCCGGGATTTGGCTCTCCCTGGGTTCCCAGTTGGATCGGGCCATAAAGGGTGTTCTGTTTGTGTTTTCTGATCCCTCAAAAAAGACAGCTAGTTTCAGCTTTCTGTGAAACTCCTGAGCTTCTCCTCTGAGGGTTTCTTTTTGTTTTTTTCTAATGTTTGCCGTCGGTACGAATGATAGGCCTTTGTCCAGTAAACTAATTTGATTTGGTGTGGGTGAAAAGTTTTGTGCCAGCAGTATAATGTTCTTATTCCCCTCCCTGTTTGTGTTTGGGTTTGTGGGGATTCTCAGTTTAAATGTTTTAGCCAGTGTTCCAACATCTTGCCAGCTGTTCTCTCTGTCCAGTGGATGTCGTCCCGTGTAGTGCGGAAGTCCTCCTCCGGAAGCTTGGGAACATGTGGCATGTTTCGGAGGATGTGATTATTGATCTCCTCCAAATTGGATTTCTGGCGGGGTTCCAGGTTTTGGGAATAATTAATTAACGGGATCCAAATTTCTGCTGCCGGGAAGGTGTTTTTTGTCATCCTCAGCATGGTCTGCAGCTGTTTTATTGCGGTTTTTTTAGGGTGCTGGTCCTTGTTGTTAATCCCAGTGGACAGGATGACTCTCTGTACTCTG
Organism: Conger conger; assembly: GCF_963514075.1. Lineage (NCBI taxonomy): Eukaryota > Metazoa > Chordata > Actinopteri > Anguilliformes > Congridae > Conger > Conger conger. The sequence continues at coordinate 19,723 of NC_083766.1, read as the reverse complement.
GGATTCACTTGGGTTTTCTCCAGGAGTCCTGCGATATGATAAAATGTTGCTCCGGGGTAGCTGTCAATTTGTAGGTCTCCCCTGGAGTGGGACTGGATCCTGGAGAGGTTGGAGTCCCCTAGGATTATGTTCGGTTTGCTGGTTCTGATGGTCCATTCCTGGACCTTCCGCGTTGTTCGGGGGTGTCTGGTCGGGTAGAAGATTTCCTCCGCTACTCCGACTCCAGTGGCGTGGGGTGGGGGGGTGGGAGTGGGTGCAGGGTTCAGGTCAGGGGTCGGAGTGGGAGTGGGGTTAGGGTTAGGGTGGGGGTGGGGGTTGGGCTCAGGGGTAGGGTTAGGGTTAGGGTGGGGGTTGGGGTTGGGGTCAGGGTGGGGGTGGGGGTCAGGGTTAGGGTTAGGGTGGGGGTGGGGGTGGGGGTTGGGGTCAGGGATAGGGGTAGGGTTAAGGTTAGGGTTAGGGTGGGGGTGGGGGTTGGGGTCAGGGTTGGGGTTAGGGTTAGGGTTAGGGTGGGGGTGGGGGTTGGGGTCAGGGTTGGGGTTAGGGTGGGGGTTGGGGTCAGGGATAGGGGTAGGGGTGCGGTTAGAATTAGGAGCTGAGTGGGGGTTAGCGGTGGGGCCAGAGTGGTCATGGTCCCGTCTGTGTCTGGGTTTTTGGGGCCTTTGTGGTAGTGGTTCCGGAGTCCAGTCCCTGTGGTTTTCTGGGGTTCCACGGGTCCTTCTCCGGTTCTGTGCTGGTGCTCGGTGGGGTTTAGGAGCGCTGATCCTGGGGGTGCATGTCTGCCGCAGTGTCGGCCACTCCCTCTGGTACTGGTCCTGGTTCCGGGGCGTAGTGTGGGTGATTCTATCCGCTGTGGGTGGGGGTGGTGGAGGATTCACTAGAGCAGTGAATCTGTTGCTGGTGGAGACTGGAGTTGTGCGTCTTACAGTTCTCCAAATTGGGGCCACTGTTTCCTGGGCGATGTCCAGGGTGGTCGGGTGTAATCTTCGGCCAAACTTCTTTTTGGCCCACCTGGCCGCCACCTGGAACGCCTCTGGCCAGTTGTTGAGCTGAATTCTCTCCAACTTTTTGGTGAGTTGTTCCAGGATCTTGAGATAGTGTTCCTCCAAGATCTGCATGCATGTGTGGAGCCAGTTCCGGGCATTCCCCGTCAGTAACAACATGGTGTCCTCTGTCGGGGAGGCCGGTCTCACCAGGGTGGCCAGTTCCTGCATCTTTTTAAATAAACTGGTGGGTGGTGCTGTCCCGGCTCCAGACACTGCAGTGTTCTGCAGGTGATGCGTTGTCTGGATGACTCGGAAGAGGGTCCTAGTGGCCTCAGCGAAAGCCGTCATGGTGTTTTGGTGTGGGTAAGGTGGTGTGTTTTTAGGTGTTTTTAATTTTCTAATTTTGAGAATAACGCAAGACTATTTTTTTGTGGTTTAAACTGTTTTTATTTTCTAGAATTGTCAAATATTTTTCAAATTTTACAGATTTTTAGTGTTTTTTTAGTAATTTTTTATCATTAAAAATGTTGTGCAAGCGGCGGTGCAGGTTTCGACTGTTTGATAGCGTGCTGTCAACACGAGGTTGACGCTTATCAAAGCAGTCTATACTTACCAAGACTGTTACCTTGTGGTTTAGTTGACACCGTTAGGTTTCCACCACAAGGTAGTGCAGTCTGTACCGTGTTGCTGCAGGATTCCTCCTGGTGTCTCGTCCGTGAAAATGTTCAGGTTTGTTTTGCTCTTTCGGGATCAGCAGCGGGAGAGTTCCTCCGAGTAGGATGTGTTCCTCTGCTGTCTTCCAAAGCATATGTTGACACAACGTTTCGCCTTGTCTTAGGCTTCTTCAGGTGTGGGTTAGGGTTAGGGTTGGGGTTTAGGGTTAGGGTTAGGGTTAGGGGTTAGGGGTTAGGGGTTAGGGTTAGGGTTAGGGGGTTAGGGGTTAGGGTTAGGGGGTTAGGGTTAGGGGGTTAGGGTTAGGGGGTTAGGGTTAGGGTTAGGGTTAGGGTTAGGGTTAGGTAAGTAAGAAATCTTTATTTCCCAAGTTGTCCCATATTAGGGCCTCTTGGGAAATAAAAGTTTGCACTGGCCATTCAGGGTACTGAAGCCTTTAAGTAGGAAGAATTTGGTCCCTCTTGTGTCGGTGCTCTATGTGCGTTGATTTAGTCCTCTTGGAAATAGAGTGCTAAGTTTGAGAATCCAGTGTTTCTCAAACCTGCGTCTCTCCTCCGGTGTCCAATTGTTGTTCATTTGAAGGCCCGATATTTCTAGTGCCTCAAGTCCATGGTGAAGGAAATGAGCCACCAGGTGTGTGTCTGTCTCTCTATGATTTCTAATGTTGTATATATGTTGTGCTAGTCTACATTTAATTGTGTTCCCTGTTTCTCCTACATATATTATACCACATTGTTTGCACTTAATGGCATATATGCAGTTTTTAGTGTTTTTATTTAGTGTTTGTTTTATTATGTAGGTTGTGTTGGTAGTGGTGTTTCTGACTGTAGTGGCTTGTTTGTAAAATATTGGGCCCTGTGTCGGTAAAGTATTAATTTCTGGTAGTTTGCTGCTTACCAGATGATCTTTAAGATTTTTATTTCTTTTATATGCTGAGATAATTTTATATTCCTGGATAATGTTTGTGTTCTGTAGAGTGCGGGTTAGATTTAATTTAATTTTTCTGTTTGCAGCTAGGCTAAATGCTGAGTAGGTGGTGATTAGCGGAATGATTTTGCGCGTGTCTTGTTGTCTGGTGGTCAAGAAAGTTTTCCGGACCTGTCTAAGGAAAGATCTGGAATACCCCCTTGGTTTTAATGCATTGAAGAGGGTCTGGGTAGCCTCTTCAAAATCTATTACCTGTGTGCAAATCCTGTTGAACCTGAGCAATTGTGATTTGATCAGGCCCTTGAAAGTGTGTTTAGGGTGGAGACTGTTTTTATGTAAAAGTGTGTGTGTGTCGGTCTCTTTAAAGAAAACTTTAGTGTCTAAAGTGTGTGTTTGGGAAAAAGAGGGTCCCTTGTATGTGGTAGTGTCCAAGAAATCTATTTGTTGGTTATGCGTGATGTATTTAACTGTTATCATTCTATGGTGTGTGTTGAGGATTTGTATAAAGTGTTTGAAGTCCTCTAAACTGTGTGTCCATGTTCCCCATATGTCATCTAAGTATCTAAAATAATTGGTGGGTAATTTGGGGCATTTTGGAAAAACAGTCTCCTCCCAGTGTGCCATGTAAATGTTAGCGTAGGCCGGTGCAAATTTCTTACCCATCGCTGTGCCGCTGATTTGTAAAAAGAATTCTTTGTTGAATTCAAAATCATTTTTTGTCAGGTTGATTTCTAACAGTTGTAGGAGAGATGTATCCGGGCGGCTGTCGTCCGGGTATTTCTCCATCCAGAGTTTTACAGCTGTTAGCCCTGCTGCAGTGTTTATGTTTGTGTAGAGACTATCTATGTCAATTGTGAATAAAATGGTGTCCTGTGTTATTTTAGTGTTTTTAACTATGCGTATGAAGTCGTATGTGTCTTTTATGTAACTGTTGTGTTTAGTTGACAGTGGAGTGAGGAAATAGTCTATGTATTCTGCGATCCTGTAGGATTCGCTGTTGCAGTCTGAAACAATAGGTCTCCCTGCCGGGATCTCATATGGTACACTCCAGGACTGAGGCTGTTTGTGTATTTTGGGGAGGAGGTAAAAAACCCTTGGTCTAGGATTTTCCTCCCCCCTTAGGTAAAAACTTTGTTTTTTTGTGATGTAATTGTTTTCTAATAGTGTCTGTATAATGTCATATATTTCTTGTGCTGTGTCTAGATATATGGGTCGAATTAATTTTTTATAGTGTGCAGTGTTGTTTAATTGTCTGTGTGCTTCTTGGATGTACTGTGTTCTGTCCATGATTACTATGGCACTCCCCTTGTCAGCTGGTTTGATGACAATTTGTTTATTGTTTGCCAGCTGATGTAGTGCTTGGCTCTCTCCTCTGCTGAGGTTGTTTTTGTCTTTATGGGTTTGGGGGTTAAGTGCCTTGATCAGGGTGTTGTCTTTTATGAGTTGTGTGATTGTACCCGGGATTTGGCTCTCCCTGGGTTCCCAGTTGGATCGGGCCATAAAGGGTGTTCTGTGTGTTTTCTGATCCCTCAAAAAAGACAGCTAGTTTCAGCTTTCTGTGAAACTCCTGAGCTTCTCCTCTGAGGGTTTCTTTTTGTTTTTTTCTAATGTTTGCCGTTCGTACGAATGATAGGCCTTTGTCCAGTAAACTAATTTGATTTTGTGTGGGTGAAAAGTTTTGTGCCAGCAGTATAATGTTCTTATTCCCCTCCCTGTTTGTGTTTGGGTTTATGGGGATTCTCAGTTTAAATGTTTTAGCCAGTGTTCCAACATCTTGCCAGCTGTTCTCTCTGTCCAGTGGATGTCGTCCCGTGTAGTGCGGAAGTCCTCCTCCGGAAGCTTGGGAACATGTGGCATGTTTCGGAGGATGTGATTATTGATCTCCTCCAAATTGGATTTCTGGCGGGGTTCCAGGTTTTGGGAATAATTAATTAACGGGATCCAAATTTCCGCTGCCGGGAAGGTGTTTTTCGTCATCCTCAGCATGGTCTGCAGCTGTTTTATTGCTGTTTTTTTAGGGTGCTGGTCCTTGTTAATCCCAGTGGACAGGATGACTCTCTGTACTCTGGGATTCACTTGGGTTTTCTCCAGAAGTCCTGCGATATGATAAAATGTTGCTCCGGGGTAGCTGTCAATTTGGAGGTCTCCCCTGGAGTGGGACTGGATCCTGGAGAGGTTGGAGTCCCCTAGGATTATGTTCGGTTTGCTGGTTCTGATGGTCCGTTCCTGGACCTTCCGGGTTGTTCGGGGGTGTCTGGTCGGGTAGAAGATTTCCTCCGCTACTCCGACTCCAGTGGCATGGGGTGGGGGCGTGGGAGTGGGTGCAGGGGTCAGGGGTCAGGGGTCAGGGGTCAGGGGTCAGGGGAGTGGGAGTGGGAGTGGGAGTGGGAGTGGGAGTGGGAGTGGGAGTGGGAGTGGGAGTGGGAGTGGGAGTGGGAGTGGGAGTGAAATCTTTATTTCCCAAGTTGTCCCATATTAGGGCCTCTTGGGAAATAAAAGTTTGCACTGGCCATTCAGGGTACTGAAGCCTTTAAGTAGGAAGAATTTGGTCCCTCTTGTGTCGGTGCTCTATGTGCGTTGATTTAGTCCTCTTGGAAATAGAGTGCTAAGTTTGAGAATCCAGTGTTTCTCAAACCTGCGTCTCTCCTCCGGTGTCCAATTGTTGTTCATTTGAAGGCCCGATATTTCTAGTGCCTCAAGTCCATGGTGAAGGAAATGAGCCACCAGGTGTGTGTCTGTCTCTCTATGATTTCTAATGTTGTATATATGTTGTGCTAGTCTACATTTAATTGTGTTCCCTGTTTCTCCTACATATATTATACCACATTGTTTGCACTTAATGGCATATATGCAGTTTTTAGTGTTTTTATTTAGTGTTTGTTTTATTATGTAGGTTGTGTTGGTAGTGGTGTTTCTGACTGTAGTGGCTTGTTTGTAAAATATTGGGCCCTGTGTCGGTAAAGTATTAATTTCTGGTAGTTTGCTGCTTACCAGATGATCTTTAAGATTTTTATTTCTTTTATATGCTGAGATAATTTTATAGTCCTGGATAATGTTTGTGTTCTGTAGAGTGCGGGTTAGATTTAATTTAATTTTTCTGTTTGCAGCTAGGCTAAATGCTGAGTAGGTGGTGATTAGCGGAATGATTTTGCGCGTGTCTTGTTGTCTGGTGGTCAAGAAAGTTTTCCGGACCTGTCTAAGGAAAGATCTGGAATACCCCCTTGGTTTTAATGCATTGAAGAGGGTCTGGGTAGCCTCTTCAAAATCTATTACCTGTGTGCAAATCCTGTTGAACCTGAGCAATTGTGATTTGATCAGGCCCTTGAAAGTGTGTTTAGGGTGGAGACTGTTTTTATGTAAAAGTGTGTGTGTCAGTCTCTTTAAAAAACTTTAGTGTCTAAGGTGTGTGTTTGGGGAAAAAGAGGGTCCCTTGTATGTGGTAGTGTCCAAGAAATCTATTTGTTGGTTATGCGTGATGTATTTAACTGTTATCATTCTATGGTGTGTGTTGAGGATTTGTATAAAGTGTTTGAAGTCCTCTAAACTGTGTGTCCATGTTCCCCATATGTCATCTAAGTATCTAAAATAATTGGTGGGTAATTTGGGGCATTTTGGAAAAACAGTCTCCTCCCAGTGTGCCATGTAAATGTTAGCGTAGGCCGGTGCAAATTTCTTACCCATCGCTGTGCCGCTGATTTGTAAAAAGAATTCTTTGTTGAATTCAAAATCATTTTTTGTCAGGTTGATTTCTAACAGTTGTAGGAGAGATGTATCCGGGCGGCTGTCGTCCGGGTATTTCTCCATCCAGAGTTTTACAGCTGTTAGCCCTGCTGCAGTGTTTATGTTTGTGTAGAGACTATCTATGTCAATTGTAAATAAAATGGTGTCCTGTGTTATTTTAGTGTTTTTAACTATGCGTATGAAGTCGTATGTGTCTTTTATGTAGCTGTTGTGTTTAGTTGACAGTGGAGTGAGGAAATGGTCTATGTATTCTGCGATCCTGTAGGATTCGCTGTTGCAGTCTGAAACAATAGGTCTCCCTGCCGGGATCTCATATGGTACACTCCAGGGTTAGGGTTAGGGTTAGGGTTAGGGTTAGGGAAGTAAGAAATCTATTTCCCAAGTTGTCCCATATTAGGGCCTCTTGGGAAATAAAAGTTTGCACTGGCCATTCAGGGTACTGAAGCCTTTAAGTAGGAAGAATTTGGTCCCTCTTGTGTCGGTGCTCTATGTGCGTTGATTTAGTCCTCTTGGAAATAGAGTGCTAAGTTTGAGAATCCAGTGTTTCTCAAACCTGCGTCTCTCCTCCGGTGTCCAATTATTGTTCATTTGAAGGCCCGATATTTCTAGTGCCTCAAGTCCATGGTGAAGGAAATGAGCCACCAGGTGTGTCTGTCTCTCTGTGATTTCTAATGTTGTATATATGTTGTGCTTGTCTACATTTAATTGTGTTCCCTGTTTCTCCTACATATATTATACCACATTGTTTGCACTTAATGGCATATATGCAGTTTTTAGTGTTTTTAGTTAGTGTTTGTTTTATTATGTAGGTTGTGTTGGTAGTGGTGTTTCTGACTGTAGTGGCTTGTTTGTAAAATATTGGGCCCTGTGTCGGTAAAGTATTAATTTCTGGTAGTTTGCTGCTTACCAGGTGGTCTTTAAGATTTTTATTTCTTTTATATGCTGAGATAATTTTATAGTCCTGGATAATGTTTGTGTTCTGTAAAGTGTGGGTTAGATTTAATTTAATTTTTCTGTTTGCAGCTAGGCTAAATGCTGAGTAGGTGGTGATTAGCGGGATGATTTTGCGCGTGTCTTGTTGTCTGGTGGTCAAGAAAGTTTTCCGGACCTGTCTAAGGAAAGATCTGGAATACCCCCTTGGTTTTAATGCTTTGAAGAGGGTCTGGGTAGCCTCTTCAAAATCTATTATCTGTGTGCAAATCCTGTTGAACCTGAGCAATTTTGATTTGATCAGGCCCTTGAAAGTGTGTTTAGGGTGGAGACTGTTTTTATGTAAAAGTGTGTGTGTGTCAGTCTCTTTAAAGAAAACTTTAGTGTCTAAAGTGTGTGTTTGGGAAAAAGAGGGTCCCTTGTATGTGGTAGTGTCCAAGAAATCTATTTGTTGGTTATGCGTGATGTATTTAACTGTTATCATTCTATGGTGTGTGTTGAGGATTTGTATAAAGTGTTTGAAGTCCTCTAAACTGTGTGTCCATGTTCCCCATATGTCATCTAAGTATCTAAAATAATTGGTGGGTAATTTGGGGCATTTTTGAAAAACAGTCTCCTCCCAGTGTGCCATGTAAATGTTCGCGTAGGCCGGTGCAAATTTTTTTCCCATCGCTGTGCCGCTGATTTGTAAAAAGAATTCTTTGTTGAATTCAAAATCATTTTTTGTCAGGTTGATTTCTAACAGTTGTAGGAGAGATGTATCCGGGCGGCTGTCGTCCGGGTATTTCTCCATCCAGAGTTTTACAGCTGTTAGCCCTGCTGCAGTGTTTGTTTGTGTAGAGACTATCTATGTCAATTGTGAATAAAATGGTGTCCTGCGTTATTTTAGTGTTTTTAACTATGCGTATGAAGTCGTATGTGTCTTATGTAACTGTTGTGTTTAGTTGACAGTGGAGTGAGGAAATAGTCTATGTATTCTGCGATCCTGTAGGATTCGCTGTTGCAGTCTGAAACAATAGGTCTCCCTGCCGGGATTTCATATGGTACACTCCAGGACTGAGGCTGTTTGTGTATTTTGGGGAGGAGGTAAAAAACCCTTGGTCTAGGATTTTCCTCCCCCCTTAGGTAACTTTGTTTTCTTGTGATGTAATTGTTTTCTAATAGTGTCTGTATAATGTCATATATTTCTTGTGCTGTGTCTAGATATATGGGTCGAATTAATTTTTTATAGTGTGTAGTGTTGTTTAATTGTCTGTGTGCTTCTTGAATGTATTGTGTTCTGTCCATGATTACTATGGCACTCCCCTTGTCAGCTGGTTTGATGACAATTTGTTTATTGTTTGCCAGCTGATGTAGTGCTTGGCTCTCTCCTCTGCTGAGGTTGTTTTTGTCTTTATGGGTTTGGGGGTTAAGTGCCTTGATCAGGGTGTTGTCTTTTATGAGTTGTGTGATTGTACCCGGGATTTGGCTCTCCCTAGGTTCCCAGTTGGATCGGGCCATAAAGGGTGTTCTGTCTGTGTTTTCTGATCCCTCAAAAAAGACAGCTAGTTTCAGCTTTCTGTGAAACTCCTGAGCTTCTCCTTTGAGGGTTTCTTTTTGTTTCTTTCTAATGTTTGCCGTCGGTACGAATGATAGGCCTTTGTCCAGTAAACTAATTTGATTTTGTGTGGGTGAAAAGTTTTGTGCCAGCAGTATAATGTTTTTATTCCCCTCCCTGTTTGTGTTTGGGTTTGTGGGGATTCTCAGTTTAAATGTTTTAGCCAGTGTTCCAACATCTTGCCAGCTGTTCTCTCTGTCCAGTGGATGTCGTCCCGTGTAGTGCGGAAGTCCTCCTCCGGAAGCTTGGGAACATGTGGCATGTTTCGGAGGATGTGATTATTGATCTCCTCCAAATTGGATTTCTGGCGGGGTTCCAGGTTTTGGGAATAATTAATTAATGGGATCCAAATTTCTGCTGCCGGGAAGGTGTTTTTCGTCATCCTCAGCATGGTCTGCAGCTGTTTTATTGCAGTTTTTTTAGGGTGCTGGTCCTTGTTGTTAATCCCAGTGGACAGGATGACTCTCTGTACTCTGGGATTCACTTGGGTTTTCTCCAGAAGTCCTGCGATATGATAAAATGTTGCTCCGGGGTAGCTGTCAATTTGGAGGTCTCCCCTGGAGTGGGACTGGATCCTGGAGAGGTTGGAGTCCCCTAGGATTATGTTCGGTTTGCTGGTTCTGATGGTCCATTCCTGGACCTTCCGGGTTGTTCGGGGGTGTCTGGTCGGGTAGAAGATTTCCTCCGCTACTCCGGCTCCAGTGGCGTGGGGTGGGGGGGTGGGAGTGGGTGCAGGGTTCAGGTCAGGGGTCGGAGTGGGAGTGGGGTTAGGGTTAGGGTGGGGGTGGGGGTTGGGCTCAGGGTTAGGGTTAGGGTGGGGGTGGGGGTGGGGGTTGGGGTTGGGGTCAGGGTGGGGGTGGGGGTCAGGGTTAGGGTTAGGGTTAGGGTGGGGGTTGGGCTCAGGGGTAGGGGTAGGGTTAGGGTTAGGGTTAGGGTGGGGGTGGGGGTTGGGGTCAGGGTTGGGGTTAGGGTGGGGGTTGGGGTCAGGGATAGGGGTAGGGGTAGGTGTAGGGTTGGGGTTGTGGTCCGGGGTAGGGGTAGGGGTGCGGTTGGAATTAGGAGCTGAGTGGGGGTTAGCGGTGGGGCCAGAGTGGTCATGGTCCCGTCTGTGTCTGGGTTTTTGGGGCCTTTGTGCTAGTGGTTCCGGAGTCCAGTCCCTGTGGTTTTCTGGGGTTCCACGGGTCCTTCTCCGGTTCTGTGCTGGTGCTCGGTGGGGTTTAGGAGCGCTGATCCTGGGGGTGCATGTCTGCCGCAGTGTCGGCCACTCCCTCTGGTACTGGTCCTGGTTCCGGGGCGTAGTGTGGGTGATTCTATCCGCTGTGGGTGGGGGTGGTGGAGGATTCACTAGAGCAGTGAATCTGTTGCTGGTGGAGACTGGAGTTGTGCGTCTTACAGTTCTCCAAATTGGGGCCACTGTTTCCTGGGCGATCTCCAGGGTGGTCGGGTGTAATCTTCGGCCAAACTTCTTTTTGGCCCACCTGGCCGCCACCTGGAACGCCTCTGGCCAGTAGGGTTAGGGTTAGGGTTAGGGGTTAGGGTTAGGGGTTAGGATTTAGGGTTAGGGTTAGGGGTTAGGGTTAGGGTTAGGGTTAGGTAAGTAAGGAATCTTTATTTCCCAAGTTGTCCCATATTAGGGTTAGGGGTTAGGGGTTAGGGTTAGGGTTAGGGTTAGGGTTAGGGGTTAGGGGTTAGGGTTAGGGTAAGGGTTAGGGTAAGGGTTAGGGTTTAGGGTTAGGGTTAGGGTTAGGGTTAGGGGTTAGGGGTTAAGGGTTAGGGTTAGGGTGGGGGTTGGGGTTGGGGTCAGGGTGGGGGTGGGGGTCAGGGTTAGGGTTAGGGTGGGGGTGGGGGTGGGGGTGGGGGTTGGGGTCAGGGATAGGGGTAGGGTTAAGGTTAGGGTTAGGGTGGGGGTGGGGGTTGGGGTCAGGGTTGGGGTTAGGGTTAGGGTTAGGGTGGGGGTGGGGGTTGGGGTCAGGGTTGGGGTTAGGGTGGGGGTTGGGGTCAGGGATAGGGGTAGGGGTGCGGTTAGAATTAGGAGCTGAGTGGGGGTTAGCGGTGGGGCCAGAGTGGTCATGGTCCCGTCTGTGTCTGGTTTTTTGGGGCCTTTGTGGTAGTGGTTCCGGAGTCCAGTCCCTGTGGTTTTCTGGGGTTCCACGGGTCCTTCTCCGGTTCTGTGCTGGTGCTCGGTGGGGTTTAGGAGCGCTGATCCTGGGGGTGCATGTCTGCCGCAGTGTCGGCCACTCCCTCTGGTACTGGTCCTGGTTCCGGGGCGTAGTGTGGGTGATTCTATCCGCTGTGGGTGGGGGTGGTGGAGGATTCACTAGAGCAGTGAATCTGTTGCTGGTGGAGACTGGAGTTGTGCGTCTTACAGTTCTCCAAATTGGGGCCACTGTTTCCTGGGCGATGTCCAGGGTGGTCGGGTGTAATCTTCGGCCAAACTTCTTTTTGGCCCACCTGGCCGCCACCTGGAACGCCTCTGGCCAGTTGTTGAGCTGAATTCTCTCCAATTTTTTGGTGAGTTGTTCCAGGATCTTGAGATAGTGTTCCTCCAAGATCTGCATGCATGTGTGGAGCCAGTTCCGGGCATTCCCCGTCAGTAACAACATGGTGTCCTCTGTCGGGGAGGCCGGTCTCACCAGGGTGGCCAGTTCCTGCATCTTTTTAAATAAACTGGTGGGTGGTGCTGTCCCGGCTCCAGACACTGCAGTGTTCTGCAGGTGATGCGTTGTCTGGATGACTCGGAAGAGGGTCCTAGTGGCCTCAGCGAAAGCCGTCATGGTGTTTTGGTGTGGGTAAGGTGGTGTGTTTTTAGGTGTTTCTAATTTTCTAATTTTGAGAATAACGCAAGACTATTTTTTTGTGGTTTAAACTGTTTTTATTTTCTAGAATTGTCAAATATTTTTCAAATTTTACAGATTTTTAGTGTTTTTTTAGTAATTTTTTATCATTAAAAATGTTGTGCAAGCGGCGGTGCAGGTTTCGACTGTTTGATAGCGTGCTGTCAACACGAGGTTGACGCTTATCAAAGCAGTCTATACTTACCAAGACTGTTACCTTGTGGTTTAGTTGACACCGTTAGGTTTCCACCACAAGGTAGTGCAGTCTGTACCGTGTTGCTGCAGGATTCCTCCTGGTGTCTCGTCCGTGAAAATGTTCAGGTTTGTTTTGCTCTTTCGGGATCAGCAGCGGGAGAGTTCCTCCGAGTAGGATGTGTTCCTCTGCTGTCTTCCAAAGCATATGTTGACACAACGTTTCGCCTTGTCTTAGGCTTCTTCAGGTGTGGGTTAGGGTTAGGGTTGGGGTTTAGGGTTTAGGGTTAGGGTTAGGGTTAGGGTTAGGGTTTAGGGGTTAGGGGTTAGGGTTTAGGGGTTAGGGTTAGGGTTAGGGTTAGGGGTAGGGTTAGGGTTAGGGGTTAGGGGTTAGGGGTTAGGGGTTAGGGTTAGGGTTAGGGTTAGGGGTTAGGGGTTAGGGGTTAGGGGTTAGGGGTTAGGGGTTAGGGTTAGGGTTAGGTAAGTAAGAAATCTTTATTTCCCAAGTTGTCCCATATTAGGGCCTCTTGGGAAATAAAAGTTTGCACTGGCCATTCAGGGTACTGAAGCCTTTAAGTAGGAAGAATTTGGTCCCTCTTGTGTCGGTGCTCTATGTGCGTTGATTTAGTCCTCTTGGAAATAGAGTGCTAAGTTTGAGAATCCAGTGTTTCTCAAACCTGCGTCTCTCCTCCGGTGTCCAATTGTTGTTCATTTGAAGGCCCGATATTTCTAGTGCCTCAAGTCCATGGTGAAGGAAATGAGCCACCAGGTGTGTGTCTGTCTCTCTATGATTTCTAATGTTGTATATATGTTGTGCTAGTCTACATTTAATTGTGTTCCCTGTTTCTCCTACATATATTATACCACATTGTTTGCACTTAATGGCATATATGCAGTTTTTAGTGTTTTTATTTAGTGTTTGTTTTATTATGTAGGTTGTGTTGGTAGTGGTGTTTCTGACTGTAGTGGCTTGTTTGTAAAATATTGGGCCCTGTGTCGGTAAAGTATTAATTTCTGGTAGTTTGCTGCTTACCAGATGATCTTTAAGATTTTTATTTCTTTTATATGCTGAGATAATTTTATAGTCCTGGATAATGTTTGTGTTCTGTAGAGTGCGGGTTAGATTTAATTTAATTTTTCTGTTTGCAGCTAGGCTAAATGCTGAGTAGGTGGTGATTAGCGGAATGATTTTGCGCGTGTCTTGTTGTCTGGTGGTCAAGAAAGTTTTCCGGACCTGTCTAAGGAAAGATCTGGAATACCCCCTTGGTTTTAATGCATTGAAGAGGGTCTGGGTAGCCTCTTCAAAATCTATTACCTGTGTGCAAATCCTGTTGAACCTGAGCAATTGTGATTTGATCAGGCCCTTGAAAGTGTGTTTAGGGTGGAGACTGTTTTTATGTAAAAGTGTGTGTGTGTCAGTCTCTTTAAAGAAAACTTTAGTGTCTAAGGTGTGTGTTTGGGAAAAAGAGGGTCCCTTGTATGTGGTAGTGTCCAAGAAATCTATTTGTTGGTTATGCGTGATGTATTTAACTGTTATCATTCTATGGTGTGTGTTGAGGATTTGTATAAAGTGTTTGAAGTCCTCTAAACTGTGTGTCCATGTTCCCCATATGTCATCTAAGTATCTAAAATAATTGGTGGGTAATTTGGGGCATTTTTGAAAAACAGTCTCCTCCCAGTGTGCCATGTAAATGTTAGCGTAGGCCGGTGCAAATTTCTTACCCATCGCTGTGCCGCTGATTTGTAAAAAGAATTCTTTGTTGAATTCAAAATCATTTTTTGTCAGGTTGATTTCTAACAGTTGTAGGAGAGATGTATCCGGGCGGCTGTCGTCCGGGTATTTCTCCATCCAGAGTTTTACAGCTGTTAGCCCTGCTGCAGTGTTTATGTTTGTGTAGAGACTATCTATGTCAATTGTGAATAAAATGGTGTCCTGTGTTATTTTAGTGTTTTTAACTATGCGTATGAAGTCGTATGTGTCTTTTATGTAGCTGTTGTGTTTAGTTGACAGTGGAGTGAGGAAATGGTCTATGTATTCTGCGATCCTGTAGGATTCGCTGTTGCAGTCTGAAACAATAGGTCTCCCTGCCGGGATCTCATATGGTACACTCCAGGACTGAGGCTGTTTGTGTATTTTGGGGAGGAGGTAAAAAACCCTTGGTCTAGGATTTTCCTCCCCCCTTAGGTAAAAACTTTGTTTTTTTGTGATGTAATTGTTTTCTAATAGTGTCTGTATAATGTCATATATTTCTTGTGCTGTGTCTAGATATATGGGTCGAATTAATTTTTTATAGTGTGTAGTGTTGTTTAATTGTCTGTGTGCTTCTTGGATGTACTGTGTTCTGTCCATGATTACTATGGCACTCCCCTTGTCAGCTGGTTTGATGACAATTTGTTTATTGTTTGCCAGCTGATGTAGTGCTTGGCTCTCTCCTCTGCTGAGGTTGTTTTTGTCTTTATGGGTTTGGGGGTTAAGTGCCTTGATCAGGGTGTTGTTGTCTTTTATGAGTTGTGTGATTGTACCCGGGATTTGGCTCTCCCTGGGTTCCCAGTTGGATCGGGCCATAAAGGGTGTTCTGTTTGTGTTTTCTGATCCCTCAAAAAAGACAGCTAGTTTCAGCTTTCTGTGAAACTCCTGAGCTTCTCCTCTGAGGGTTTCTTTTTGTTTTTTTCTAATGTTTGCCGTCGGTACGAATGATAGGCCTTTGTCCAGTAAACTAATTTGATTTGGTGTGGGTGAAAAGTTTTGTGCCAGCAGTATAATGTTCTTATTCCCCTCCCTGTTTGTGTTTGGGTTTGTGGGGATTCTCAGTTTAAATGTTTTAGCCAGTGTTCCAACATCTTGCCAGCTGTTCTCTCTGTCCAGTGGATGTCGTCCCGTGTAGTGCGGAAGTCCTCCTCCGGAAGCTTGGGAACATGTGGCATGTTTCGGAGAATGTGATTATTGATCTCCTCCAAATTGGATTTCTGGCGGGGTTCCAGGTTTTGGGAATAATTAATTAACGGGATCCAAATTTCTGCTGCCGGGAAGGTGTTTTTTGTCATCCTCAGCATGGTCTGCAGCTGTTTTATTGCTGTTTTTTTAGGGTGCTGGTCCTTGTTGTTAATCCCAGTGGACAGGATGACTCTCTGTACTCTGGGATTCACTTGGGTTTTCTCCAGGAGTCCTGCGATATGATAAAATGTTGCTCCGGGGTAGCTGTCAATTTGTAGGTCTCCCCTGGAGTGGGACTGGATCCTGGAGAGGTTGGAGTCCCCTAGGATTATGTTCGGTTTGCTGGTTCTGATGGTCCATTCCTGGACCTTCCGCGTTGTTCGGGGGTGTCTGGTCGGGTAGAAGATTTCCTCCGCTACTCCGACTCCAGTGGCGTGGGGTGGGGGGGTGGGAGTGGGTGCAGGGTTCAGGTCAGGGGTCGGAGTGGGAGTGGGGTTAGGGTTAGGGTGGGGGTGGGGGTTGGGCTCAGGGGTAGGGTTAGGGTTAGGGTGGGGGTTGGGGTTGGGGTCAGGGTGGGGGTGGGGGTCAGGGTTAGGGTTAGGGTGGGGGTGGGGGTGGGGGTTGGGGTCAGGGATAGGGATAGGGGTAGGGTTAAGGTTAGGGTTAGGGTGGGGGTGGGGGTTGGGGTCAGGGTTGGGGTTGGGGTTAGGGTTAGGGTTAGGGTGGGGGTGGGGGTTGGGGATAGGGGTAGGGGTGCGGTTAGAATTAGGAGCTGAGTGGGGGTTAGCGGTGGGGCCAGAGTGGTCATGGTCCCGTCTGTGTCTGGGTTTTTGGGGCCTTTGTGGTAGTGGTTCCGGAGTCCAGTCCCTGTGGTTTTCTGGGGTTCCACGGGTCCTTCTCCGGTTCTGTGCTGGTGCTCGGTGGGGTTTAGGAGCGCTGATCCTGGGGGTGCATGTCTGCCGCAGTGTCGGCCACTCCCTCTGGTACTGGTCCTGGTTCCGGGGCGTAGTGTGGGTGATTCTATCCGCTGTGGGTGGGGGTGGTGGAGGATTCACTAGAGCAGTGAATCTGTTGCTGGTGGAGACTGGAGTTGTGCGTCTTACAGTTCTCCAAATTGGGGCCACTGTTTCCTGGGCGATGTCCAGGGTGGTCGGGTGTAATCTTCGGCCAAACTTCTTTTTGGCCCACCTGGCCGCCACCTGGAACGCCTCTGGCCAGTTGTTGAGCTGAATTCTCTCCAACTTTTTGGTGAGTTGTTCCAGGATCTTGAGATAGTGTTCCTCCAAGATCTGCATGCATGTGTGGAGCCAGTTCCGGGCATTCCCCGTCAGTAACAACATGGTGTCCTCTGTCGGGGAGGCCGGTCTCACCAGGGTGGCCAGTTCCTGCATCTTTTTAAATAAACTGGTGGGTGGTGCTGTCCCGGCTCCAGACACTGCAGTGTTCTGCAGGTGATGCGTTGTCTGGATGACTCGGAAGAGGGTCCTAGTGGCCTCAGCGAAAGCCGTCATGGTGTTTTGGTGTGGGTAAGGTGGTGTGTTTTTAGGTGTTTTTAATTTTCTAATTTTGAGAATAACGCAAGACTATTTTTTTGTGGTTTAAACTGTTTTTATTTTCTAGAATTGTCAAATATTTTTCAAATTTTACAGATTTTTAGTGTTTTTTTAGTAATTTTTTATCATTAAAAATGTTGTGCAAGCGGCGGTGCAGGTTTCGACTGTTTGATAGCGTGCTGTCAACACGAGGTTGACGCTTATCAAAGCAGTCTATACTTACCAAGACTGTTACCTTGTGGTTTAGTTGACACCGTTAGGTTTCCACCACAAGGTAGTGCAGTCTGTACCGTGTTGCTGCAGGATTCCTCCTGGTGTCTCGTCCGTGAAAATGTTCAGGTTTGTTTTGCTCTTTCGGGATCAGCAGCGGGAGAGTTCCTCCGAGTAGGATGTGTTCCTCTGCTGTCTTCCAAAGCATATGTTGACACAACGTTTCGCCTTGTCTTAGGCTTCTTCAGGTGTGGGTTAGGGTTAGGGTTGGGGTTTAGGGTTAGGGTTAGGGTTAGGGGTTAGGGGTTAGGGGTTAGGGTTAGGGTTAGGGGGTTAGGGGTTAGGGTTAGGGGGTTAGGGTTAGGGGGTTAGGGTTAGGGGGTTAGGGTTAGGGTTAGGGTTAGGGTTAGGGTTAGGTAAGTAAGAAATCTTTATTTCCCAAGTTGTCCCATATTAGGGCCTCTTGGGAAATAAAAGTTTGCACTGGCCATTCAGGGTACTGAAGCCTTTAAGTAGGAAGAATTTGGTCCCTCTTGTGTCGGTGCTCTATGTGCGTTGATTTAGTCCTCTTGGAAATAGAGTGCTAAGTTTGAGAATCCAGTGTTTCTCAAACCTGCGTCTCTCCTCCGGTGTCCAATTGTTGTTCATTTGAAGGCCCGATATTTCTAGTGCCTCAAGTCCATGGTGAAGGAAATGAGCCACCAGGTGTGTGTCTGTCTCTCTATGATTTCTAATGTTGTATATATGTTGTGCTAGTCTACATTTAATTGTGTTCCCTGTTTCTCCTACATATATTATACCACATTGTTTGCACTTAATGGCATATATGCAGTTTTTAGTGTTTTTATTTAGTGTTTGTTTTATTATGTAGGTTGTGTTGGTAGTGGTGTTTCTGACTGTAGTGGCTTGTTTGTAAAATATTGGGCCCTGTGTCGGTAAAGTATTAATTTCTGGTAGTTTGCTGCTTACCAGATGATCTTTAAGATTTTTATTTCTTTTATATGCTGAGATAATTTTATATTCCTGGATAATGTTTGTGTTCTGTAGAGTGCGGGTTAGATTTAATTTAATTTTTCTGTTTGCAGCTAGGCTAAATGCTGAGTAGGTGGTGATTAGCGGAATGATTTTGCGCGTGTCTTGTTGTCTGGTGGTTAAGAAAGTTTTCCGGACCTGTCTAAGGAAAGATCTGGAATACCCCCTTGGTTTTAATGCATTGAAGAGGGTCTGGGTAGCCTCTTCAAAATCTATTACCTGTGTGCAAATCCTGTTGAACCTGAGCAATTGTGATTTGATCAGGCCCTTGAAAGTGTGTTTAGGGTGGAGACTGTTTTTATGTAAAAGTGTGTGTGTGTCGGTCTCTTTAAAGAAAACTTTAGTGTCTAAAGTGTGTGTTTGGGAAAAAGAGGGTCCCTTGTATGTGGTAGTGTCCAAGAAATCTATTTGTTGGTTATGCGTGATGTATTTAACTGTTATCATTCTATGGTGTGTGTTGAGGATTTGTATAAAGTGTTTGAAGTCCTCTAAACTGTGTGTCCATGTTCCCCATATGTCATCTAAGTATCTAAAATAATTGGTGGGTAATTTGGGGCATTTTTGAAAAACAGTCTCCTCCCAGTGTGCCATGTAAATGTTAGCGTAGGCCGGTGCAAATTTCTTACCCATCGCTGTGCCGCTGATTTGTAAAAAGAATTCTTTGTTGAATTCAAAATCATTTTTTGTCAGGTTGATTTCTAACAGTTGTAGGAGAGATGTATCCGGGCGGCTGTCGTCCGGGTATTTCTCCATCCAGAGTTTTACAGCTGTTAGCCCTGCTGCAGTGTTTATGTTTGTGTAGAGACTATCTATGTCAATTGTGAATAAAATGGTGTCCTGTGTTATTTTAGTGTTTTTAACTATGCGTATGAAGTCGTATGTGTCTTTTATGTAACTGTTGTGTTTAGTTGACAGTGGAGTGAGGAAATAGTCTATGTATTCTGCGATCCTGTAGGATTCGCTGTTGCAGTCTGAAACAATAGGTCTCCCTGCCGGGATCTCATATGGTACACTCCAGGACTGAGGCTGTTTGTGTATTTTGGGGAGGAGGTAAAAAACCCTTGGTCTAGGATTTTCCTCCCCCCTTAGGTAAAAACTTTGTTTTTTTGTGATGTAATTGTTTTCTAATAGTGTCTGTATAATGTCATATATTTCTTGTGCTGTGTCTAGATATATGGGTCGAATTAATTTTTTATAGTGTGTAGTGTTGTTTAATTGTCTGTGTGCTTCTTGAATGTATTGTGTTCTGTCCATGATTACTATGGCACTCCCCTTGTCAGCTGGTTTGATGACAATTTGTTTATTGTTTGCCAGCTGATGTAGTGCTTGGCTCTCTCCTCTGCTGAGGTTGTTTTTGTCTTTATGGGTTTGGGGGTTAAGTGCCTTGATCAGGGTGTTGTTGTCTTTTATGAGTTGTGTGATTGTACCCGGGATTTGGCTCTCCCTAGGTTCCCAGTTGGATCGGGCCATAAAGGGTGTTCTGTCTGTGTTTTCTGATCCCTCAAAAAAGACAGCAAGTTTCAGCTTTCTGTGAAACTCCTGAGTTTCTCCTTTGAGGGTTTCTTTTTGTTTCTTTCTAATGTTTGCCGTCGGTACGAATGATAGGCCTTTGTCCAGTAAACTAATTTGATTTTGTGTGGGTGAAAAGTTTTGTGCCAGCAGTATAATGTTCTTATTCCCCTCCCTGTTTGTGTTTGGGTTTGTGGGGATTCTCAGTTTAAATGTTTTAGCCAGTGTTCCAACATCTTGCCAGCTGTTCTCTCTGTCCAGTGGATGTCGTCCCGTGTAGTGCGGAAGTCCTCCTCCGGAAGCTTGGGAACATGTGGCATGTTTCGGAGGATGTGATTATTGATCTCCTCCAAATTGGATTTCTGGCGGGGTTCCAGGTTTTGGGAATAATTAATTAATGGGATCCAAATTTCTGCTGCCGGGAAGGTGTTTTTCGTCATCCTCAGCATGGTCTGCAGCTGTTTTATTGCAGTTTTTTTAGGGTGCTGGTCCTTGTTGTTAATCCCAGTGGACAGGATGACTCTCTGTACTCTGGGATTCACTTGGGTTTTCTCCAGAAGTCCTGCGATATGATAAAATGTTGCTCCGGGGTAGCTGTCAATTTGGAG